>NW_005054422.1:945792-991876 GCF_000277835.1 Geospiza fortis
AAAGACTGTTTGGCTTTTGAAATTATGACATTGCTGTTAGACTTGTCTGTAAGATAAATTGTTACATTACTGCCAGCATGATTACAAAAAAGCTTTAGGGCCCAAGTTATACAAGAAAAAATCTTAACTAATTCCCTTTAATTTGCTTTCAAATACTAAACAACACTAAAGAGCAGTGAATTTGACTGCCCAAGCTGTCTCAAACATTAAGAAAGATGCAAACTTCAGATAGATGCCATTCCCTTGACCTTCTGGAAAGCAAATCTCTTCGTAAGAGTGCTAAGGGAAAACGTCTCAAAGGAAGCTCTGTAAAAGTTATTTATTTCTGAAAATGTTTTCATGTGCAGAAAATCTGGACCAACACAAATGCTGAAGCTCACATGTCATTCCTAGATGACGTCTTTAAAGTTAAAAGTGAAAAGATCCTTCGAAGTTACCTGAATTTTCAAAGAAGTATCAGGGCTTTCCCATTCTTCATGCAGAAATTTTATGTTTTGTGGTTTTGGTTTTTTTGTTGTTGGCCCTTTTTTTTGTTGTTGTTGTTTTGTTTGTTTTTTTCATTTCTTCACTAGTACACACAAGCTAGTAAACTCTGCTCAGGCTTTGGTGAAAGGGCCACATTTTTAGATGTGCTCAGGTGCAACTGTGTGTGTATCTGGCACTAAATTTGGGAGCTTACTGGTCCCTGGGTAGCAGCACATGCATCATACTAATGTAATCCCGCCATCTCCTGTATCCCCTTAATCAGCAAGCAGCTGTGTTTCACTTGCTTCCAGAAACATCACCATCTTCAATACCTCAAACATGGAAAACCCCACACTTTTATGGAGGTTAAAACCAAGAGGGTGAGGAGAACACATTGCAAGCAGCTCTCTGTGCTGTTCCCTTTATTGTTGCCTAATGTTATCTATTGCAGTGCCATCTTTCTTTTGAAGCATAATTAAAAAAGATAAATAACCATACAGTCTCCAACAAAGATAAATTGATAGCTTGAGCCTTTTCCAGTTGGATTGCCTTTTTCTAACATAAAAGAGTGAAGAAACCTTTGATACCTTTGTTCTTATTCTTCATAAGAAAAATATCCTTTTAATGTACTTTGGGATTCCCTGAAGTAATCCAGTACTTTGCTCTGGGTCACAGCAAAGCAATCTATGTCCTGCTGCCATTTTTGCCTTTAATTGCCTGGTTTGGGCAGTTGCTTTATTCCCCACTTTCTTGGGCAGCCAGGCTGTTCTGTGTCTTGGGCGTCTGCCCTGCTTGCCTCTTCTTTCACTCAGGGGTGCAGCTCCTGCGGAAAACCCCTCCTTGGAAAGTCATTCTTGCACCATCCAAGCCAGATGTGGCTGTTGTGGCTCATGGAGCTCCATGCCATAGCTTCAGACTGCTCTCACTTTCCTGGCCTCCTTTCTATGTGTCATCTTTACCAGTGAAAAAATCATGGCTGGCCAATTCTGTTTCAAGTTCTGCAAACAACATGAGGCACTCCTGTGCTTTTTCAGTACAAAAAGGCTGAGCAATTTTAGTAGCATTTCATTTATTATGAAGAATTTTTATCTTAGAAGTACCAAAACAAATTCAAATCTAGACACTTGAGCTCAAATACAAAGAACAAGAACAAGACTGTCACTTTGTTCCACATGGCGTTGACAAGTGAGACAGACGAGTGAGGACAAATCTGATCAGCAGGAGTCAAAAATACCACTTAATACTAGTCAAGTGCAGATAAAACCTGAAAAATATTTCCACTTTAGCCACTGCCTCCTTCACTTTTGTAAACATAGCAGAATTCGCAATGCAGCCAGAAACACGACAAGCTTTCAGAAGAGATTTGGCTGAAGGCAGCAGATGATCACAAAGCTCTTACATTGCAAAACATTTTTGTTACTATGCTTTTAGCTCGCTCAATATACATGTTCAGAATTATGTCTGGAAGAGACAACCTGGATTAGTGACTTTGTTTTAAGACTAGATAATCTCTTGGTAAATATTTGCACTGTGTGAGTTAGCTTTGCTGGCAAAATTGTCTTGACAGTTTATCAGGCTGAGCACAAAATGACTTGCTGATTCTTTACAGATGTTGTTAAAAATGATACAAACTAATGATGCTTGCACTTGCATACAAAGCAAAATTAATTAAAGGGGCAACTAGACTGGCAGAATCTTTGTGAACTGCATTAATTCCTAGGTTTGAAACTGCAGACTGAGACTCTGAACTCACATGTGTGAATTTTAAATCATGCGTCTATTCATTGTAAGAATTATACACAGAAATTAGCATCCGTGAACTATGAATGCATGTCTGTGCATCTGAAATGGCATGTATATCCAGACAAGGTGAGAAGTGCAGCAAAATCCAGTTTCACAGAACTATAGAATGGTTTGGATTGGAAAGGACCTTCGAAGATCATCTAGTCCAACCTCTTGCCATGGGCAGGGACACCTTCCTCTAGATCAGGTTGCTCAAGCTCAATTTATGGTATTCAAACACAGCACTTTGGATCTGCAAAGTTTAGCCCATGTAAAAATCATACTATAAAAAAACCCCTTACACTGAGAAAATGATGGTGACACCATCAGACACAGAAAAATAATTTAAAAGTCACTAATAGTTAATATTAGGAAATTACAATTGCCTGTTTGCCCATGAGATTACTTTGAACAATCACTTCAGCTGCTTTCAGTTCTTATATCTCTGTATTGTCTCAATTTTTTGCTTCTTCAGGTACAGATAAATACCTGCTATACACAAAGCGTAGGGATTTACTGACATACAGATTTTTTTAAGCCATGATGCCTCCTCTGAGGCTACTCAGACTCTTCCAGAGTTATTGACTCTGTGAGTGTCAAGACCTGCCACATCAGGAGAGATGCTGGGGCTGAGTAATGAGGCTGGATCTACTCCCTGTGTAACAATTAGCACAACTAAGAAAAGGCAGGCGGTGACTCTGGTAGGCAGCTCCCTTCTGAGAGGTACACAGGCACCCATCTGCTGCCCTGACATCCTCTCTAGAGAGGTACATTCCATACCTGGGGTTTGTACCAGGAGTGCCACCCTGAGACTACCAAGCCTCACACCATCCACTGACTGCTTACCACTGCAGGTGTTTTATGTGGGCTGATACAGCCAGCAGCAGTCTGGGGAGTATCAAGAGCCTATGGAGCAATAGTAAGGGACTCTGGAGCCCAGGTAATTTTTCATGACTCCTCCTAGTCACAGGGAAAGGGTTTGAAAGGGCCAGTCTGGTTACAGCTGTATGTAGTCTCTGCAGTGCTTTTCTTCATTTGCAGCTCCATCACCGGACAGCATTTTGTAGAACTAGGGTTTCTTAAAAATGGCAAGTTTCTCCTATTCAAAAGGGAAATTATCTTGTTTCTTGACATACTAGAAGTGCAATTTGTATCTGAAGTATACAAGCTCCTAAACAGAACCCTACTGTTTTATTAAGATGACACAGAAAAGCGGATGTTGAGAAAAAAAAAAAAAAAAAGGAAAAATCTGTTCCTTGTATTTGTGTTGGCTTACAATGGCAAGATTGACTTGGCTTTCAGGGGCTCTGCCTGCATTTCTCTGTTGAGGTTATCTGAAGGATATTGTGCAATAGTTTCATTTCTCCTCTGTGTGCCAAGGTGAACCACACAAATGCCTCCAATAGCTCTCAGCTATTCTCATGTGAGACAGATTGCTGAGCTTCTGTTTGGCTTTAGAGATGTTCACGTGCCAGTCACTGGGCCACGGGATGACAAATTACCTCTCTGCCAATATGAGAGCTGGGACAGTTCTCTCCACAGCCTCCACCAGATGGGCCTAATTAAACTATTAGCCAATGAGTGAGGTCTGATGGCTCCATTAGGGATCCTCCTGTGCTTAAACAAACAGCTCAAAATAAATAGTTTTCTCAATTACAGTTTTTATCATGTCTTTTTCTGGCATATTCATTAACAGAGTGCCTCCTTTGTCTACTTTTTCCTAATGGGACAGGACCTTCTTGACACTATGCAAGGGTTTTAAAAGGTTATAATGGCATCAACCAGTTTGCTTTGAGGAGTTAAACCCCTTCCCACACCTCTGCCAGGGCATCATTTTACTGAACTTTACAGCAAAGGTTTGTTCTCCCTGAGGACATGTAGCTTCACCCTGTGGGGTTTGCTGCCCTGATGGGCTGGAGCCTGTCAGTGACTCAGGACCACCCCTGCAGCACCCCACACTGCCTCCAGATCTCCTCAAATAGAGATCTCACAGCCCATGCTAGCACAGAGGGACAACCTCTTCTCTTTTTTTGTAATTACTTCCTAGAACTTATTCCTACCACCTTGGTAAGTATCCTTCACTTTTATCCTTCCCCCCTCTACTTTTTCCTGAAATTACTTTTCTTCCTCTTGACTCACTTGTGACCTGATGTATCCTACCTAGAAATCTTTACTTGAGGTTTTAAACTACTTCTTCCCCTCTCTTCTTCCATTTCAAAAATTTCCCTGTGAAAGGCCCTGCCTATTCATTTCTTGAATTCTCCTTGATTCTTAGTTTCCCAAGGACACCTTCACAATCCAGAACTTTCTCTTCTTCCCTGCCCAGTGTAGGGAAGATGAGCTCAGCAGTGAATGCCAGTCGTGATTAAATACTTTTTTTGACTCATTCTCAGAGGAGAACTGCTGCTTCAGTGGGGGGTGTTGGTACCACAGGAAACAAATTGGATCCTTCACCCATTAATAGCATTCCTTGGCAGCAGTGTTTGACTGTTTGAAATGAGCAACCAGGATTTTACATCAAACGAGTATTAGACACACTCCTCATATACCGCATCTCAAGCATCGTATTATTCATGTAACTAATTAGGACTCTTTGAGCTCAAAAATAGTGAGATGCTAGCACCACAGCCTCACATATTTAATTATAACTCATTTGGTTAAGACACTGTCTAATTGCTGCAGAAAGAAATAAGTATTTACACTTATAAGTTTTAAAACATATTGTGTTGTGAACCTAAAACTGTGTCTATTTAGTCACTGAAAGGAAATTAAAAATTCACTCAGTAACTGCGTGAGAAAACAGGATATTTCAGAGGCAGATCCTGTGACAACCTGTACCAGCCAAGGACCTGTTCTTCAGTGACTTCATCAAAAACTCCTAGGTAGTAAAATTCTTCATCATTCAAATGAAATTATTGCAATACCATGTCACCAGCAACTCCTGAGACTTTTATTGAGATCACCCCTTAAACTGCCCATTTTCTTTACATTACTATTGCAATGGAGTCAATTCTGAGTAAGTCCCTCGCCTCATTCATTCTCTTGCACCTCTTAGGAAAGCAGATGAGTTCAGAAAGTGACTAAAATCACAGATATGTGGAAGTAGAAGTATGAGTAGAATGAAAGATTTCAATAACTTTCTGTCTAGATTTTCTTTTGAGCTCCTGAGGGAAATCAGCAGGGTGTGATTATTTTGGGGAGGGTGCACATTCTGTTTCCTCCTGGTACTTCACCAAGTTAGGGATGTGTCTTGCCTCCATTACAAGTGAGCACCTCAGAGAAGAAAGGCTCACATGGAAAAGGGGTGTGTTTGGATGGCTGCAGAGGATTAAAGAAGGGAGCTTTTCAAAAGGTATGCAAGAACTTGCACTTTTTTCTTTCTTTTTATTGTTATTGTGTTGTAAAGGGCTCCTGGTTCTTCCACCAGATGAGCCATCAGTGGAAAGAATAAGACAATTCAGAAACAGAATACAAAAGAAGCAAGTATCTGATGAAAGTACATGACTTGATGAAAAAAAGCCCCTGTGAAATAAAATCAAGAAAATGCCTATGTTAGAGAAAGAAATACTCATGTTCTTTGAGGCAGGGAGCTTTCTCAGTCAAAATCAGGTCCATTTGCATTTAAAAGCTGGCCTTGTTTCCTTTACAAAGTGCATGTGATTAAACATCTCCACAGAAATTACCTAAAACCACATCCTTTTAACCCAAATCAACCAGAAACCTGTTTTCTCAGGCTGTCCCACTGATTTATCTTCACCCTGGTGCTGGCAGGCAACTTCTTAGCAGCTGTCTCTTTCCATATCCAAGCCCCTTTTCTCTTGCTGAGCACTCCAACCCATCACTGCCTTGCATCCATGCACACTTCTCTGTGCCGGGAGTGGCAGTGACATTCCGTGGGTAATGTTCACACAGGAAATTCAGTCACTAAGAAGGCCATTTGGTACAACCTCTGAGGAAGATCAGATCCCTGGAAAAGAGGCAGGAAACTGCCACCTGCTTCAGCAGGGCCTCTGGAATACTTCTACTCACGTGCTACCCCAGTTTGTATGGGATATGCAGAATGCTACTGGAAAAGCTACACAGATTTCATCAATGACCACACAGACACTAGAATGATGCATTTTCTTTTTTCATTGTTCATCTCAAAGAGATAAGGTTATGTTCTTGGCTGTGGCTCTGTTGATTGGAGCTGTACAGTTGTTGGTTTTCTTTTTTGGTCCTAGTCCTTAAAAAATAAAACCCTTAAAGCTTAACAATAGCATGAGAGCCCAGACCACGCATGTGTTTGGCACATCACATTTAATTGTGTCTCTGAGCTAACATGGGCACTTGTTTAAACTTCAAGTATCGGAATTGTCACATTGTAAAATTTCATTGAAGTCCCACTTCTGTGCCTGAAGTGCCATAATGTTACCCAAGTGGGGAAAAGGGTTCTTCTGAGATTGATTTTTCAGACACCGTAGTTCTGTTCAATTGAATTCACTCAAGTAGTGGTTAACATAAACACTGTGGAGAGTATGACATGTCAAATTAGCAGCTTTGCAAATCTCTTGTTAATTGTCAGCCTAATTAAAAAATTGCTAATTATAATGTTTATAACTTCAAATAACTGCTCAGCTATAAAGCATTGGCTGTCAGGTGTAAACAGGGGGACTGAAGGAAAAAAAATCAATCGACATCTGTTAATTTATCAGAGGCAGTGCACTAAATTGAAAAATGGATTGCCTAATGCACTGTAAATCTGCATTACGATAAAAGACCAATTCATTTCAACACCTGTTTAATAAATGATAATGGCCATCTTTAGTGGCTAGCCCTAGGGTTTCTTCTGCCAATCAGACTTCGAATCCTGCCTTTACTAGCATCAGACAAGAAGTTGATTGAACCATGTTAAGATGTAAATAATATCTCCTCCCTTCTTTATGATGATTAAAATGAAGAGTCTTCACAGAAAATTTTTTTAAAAATTTCCTGGATTTTCTCACACCATAGAGAGCAAATCTTCCTCATCCTTCTAAGGTTATTTTAGACAGATTCAAATGCACTGATCAACTGGGAAAAAAATCAAGGACCAAGTCAAATTATTCCCATCTACTGACTTCCTTTAGTAAGAGCTATAGAGCTGAAAGTCGTGTTGGTTTTTTTTCCTCAAATATTTACATTGATCAGACACATGATGAACTTCTGTAGTTTACAGGCTAGAAAATATTACTAACAAACATCAGTGTTTCCAAACTGCTCTCTTCCAGAACACCATTTAGCTCAAAGAACGGCAAAGCTTTAGAGAGTGGCTGCTCAATTCCTCAAAGTCAGATGGCATTAAAGGCTGTGATTTTACATTTGTATATTTTACAGGGAACTGCAGACTACTTCTAATGGCTAACAACAGCTTTTTTTGGGGTGGGGGGATAAGCAGGGGAATCTAGGTAACTGGTTGTCATTTCCTCTGTGAAAATGTGGATTGCTCTTGACAAAGTTTGGATGAAGATACATCTCAGGAATACATCTCAGGAAAGAACCCAGGTTCTCCAGAGTTTAAGAAATACATCCTCTGAGGATCCTGCTGCTGTTTGCAGGATCCTCAGATGCATAATATAAATTGATGCCTCTTGGCTAACTGTAATATTCCTTCCTGTTCATCTCCACCAGGACACACTTCACACCTGTGTGCCTTTCCTGAACTCAGGAACTCCCTTTAAACATCATCCTTGGCAGTGTGGCTGCAGTTTCCATCTCTGCCCCCAAACCTGTGTCGTGATGTTCCGCTAATGGTTCTTATTTCTGGTGACATTTCCAGCATGCAACACTGCTTCCCTTTCCTGTTTAAGCACATTTTGAAGGATTGGGCACTTTATGGATTATATGATAGAACTCATCAGTAGGTCTCACGTGTTTCTGAGGCTGCAAAGCTCTCAGAGCATGTTATAAAGTTGCAGCTAAGTTAATATTAAGACTGTTTTTAACTTGCTGGTGGTGATGAAATGGTCAGGTATAAATGAAGATGAAATTCTATCACTCTGATCAGGTTTTGCTTCCTGAAATTCTTATTCCTCTTTCCACTCCAACATTAAAACATGTTTTCATTTCCCATTAAGTTTTATAAGGCATTTTTTATCATTTTACAATTATGGCTTCATCTAAGAGCTTCAGACAGAGTTAGGACAAGTACAAAGACAAAAAAACAAAAACCACCTAGTCCTTTGCTCATGCATGTAATCGTAAAATCAGGATAGACTCAAGGAGAGAAGGTCAAAAAGAAAAAAAATATTCAAAACCAGTCTACAACCAAAACAGAAATGAGTGTAAATCAGATTCTAATTTACATGTCTATACATCAGATTATGCTGTCCATTTCAAAACTCAGCACATTTTCACAAGTTTTATATTATGGCAATGATTCTCGTAGTTGTGCTTTTCTTCAAAAAGAGAGTGTTCCTCATAAAATAAAATGCAAAATCAAAGGCTTTACAGTACAGAGGTAGGGAGAGCTGGTACAGGAGAAGCAGGACACCCACAGAAACTGCTGCTTCGTAATTCACACACACATTCAAATCTTGTTGTCATGAATCTCACACTGGACAAAGGTGTCTAGGCATTGTTTTAAATGTTCAGTGTGCTCTACTTCTAACATTGTTCTAAATAGGAAGTAGCAGTGGCCTGCATTCCATATTTTTGTGGTTAGAGTTCAGCTGTAGTTTTTATTTTGGTTTTGTAAACAAAGTCATTTGACCTTCATGTTAAAGAGAAGTACAAAATTTGGTTATTTATGGAATCAGCATTAGTAATTGCTAACTGTGTAAGCAGTAAACATACATACTTAATAATAATCTTATCCACTCTGGAGTAAGCAAAACCATTTTTTACGTCATGTCTTAAATTTTGATTTTAAACCATGCACCATATACATGTACTGTCAGAAACTTCCTTCATTGACTTGCAGGGATGCAGCCGTTGTCTTAAGTCAGTTATTAACTAACTTAGTGTTAAAAATCTATACGGAAAGTTGTTTTGGAAGATTCTGCTTCTTATAAAAAAGATAGTTCCCATAATAACACAGGATTTTTTACAGCCCCACGTGC
This sequence comes from Geospiza fortis, assembly GCF_000277835.1. Taxonomy (NCBI): domain Eukaryota; kingdom Metazoa; phylum Chordata; class Aves; order Passeriformes; family Thraupidae; genus Geospiza; species Geospiza fortis. The sequence goes on from NW_005054422.1 coordinate 955,119, forward strand.
CTTAAAAAACACCTTCTTGTGTCTGGCAGATTTTCATTACTCTTTCTGCCTTCTCCTTTTACCCTGCCTATCCTGCCTTCCCTCCCCCTGTGGGGGTTAAGAGGAGAAGTTTTGGCTTGGGTAGAGTTAATTTTACAGGAACTGGTGTGGGGCTGTGTTTTAGATTTGTGCTGAACACAGAGTTGATAGCACAGAGATGTTTTTGTTATTGCTGAGCAGGGCTCACACTGAGCCAAGGCCTTCTCTGCTCTTCATATGGCCACAGTGGCCAGGAGGCTGGGGGGGCCTGGGAGGGTGGGAGGAGACAGAGCCAGGACAGGTGACCCCAGCCCACCAAAGGGACATTTCAGACATACAGACGTGTGTGACAAAGTGGGGGCATGAAGGAGGAGAGGGGAGAGGTTTGGAGTGATGGGGTTTGTCTTCCCCAGTCACTGTGATGGGGCCCTGCGCTCCTGGGAATGGCTGAACACCTCCCTGCACACGGGAAGCACGGAATGAATTCCTTGCTTTGCTTTGCTTATACGTGGCTTATGCTTTCCCTATTAAGCTGTCTCAACCCAAGAGGTTTCCAGCCTTTACTCTCCTGTTTCTCTCCCTGATCCGACTGGTGGGGGAGTGAGTGGCTGTGTGGGGCTTGGGGTTAAACCACAACACCCGAGAAGTAAAATATTATTCTTTCCCCACTGCATACAAATGTTAGGTCTTTGGCACACCTAAACACAAACCTTTTAAGGCAAACCCATTAAAATTAATGTAACAGCATGTACATCCATCTGGTGTACATAAGTCAGCCAGAAGCAAGTCCTTTGATGGATTTAGTCTGCTTTGAACATCTTATGAATTCAAATAGTTAAAAATGTTGCGACCTTCATGCCCAGTATTGTGCATAATTTTCAAGATGACAGAAATGCAAGTTATCTATTTTTTCTGAATTTATATTTGAAGCATAGCCTAGCAAGCAAACTTGAAAAGAATCCTTGTAAAACACTATTTTAATCCATTAAAAAGTGAAGGAGAATTTAATTTGATATCATAGATGACAATGTTATGATCTAAAATTCCACACTAAATAGCCCCCCAAAATTACATTAAAAGCACAAACAACAGAAGACCAAGGTAACATACAATTTATTTCCTGGCTTAAATAAACTAAACTCTGACGCTTGAAATGAAATCACTGAATGTGTTGTGTAGCTACTTCTGAAGATATATATTATAGGGAAATGTGTCTTAAGTTTTACCCAGAATGTCTATACTTTAAGGTAGCAGCAGCACAGTCATATACTTTTGGAAACAAATTAATTCAGTTGACAATAACAGTGACAAGAAAAGTAATTTTACATTTGGATAATGAAGACCCAGCAATTTTTTTACCTACAGAGATAAACAGCAAGTTCCAGAACTAAATTTCAAAGAAAATATTACAAGTATTGTAGGATATCTGACACCTAAAACATCCCTCAGAATAATAACAAGAAATAATCATTGCAGGCATATTAGACAAATAAGAAATAGGATGCAGGTCACATTATATGAATAATGCTATGCTATGGTTTAACCATTTTTGCAGATGGTAATCATGATTTTGGAAACTTTGGCTCATTTAGGAAATAAAATGAATAATATTTTACCTATAAAGATTCAGAGAGGAAAGTGATTTAATTTTCATTAGGACCCAAATGGATAAATCACCATGATATTTTAATTTAATTTCAACTGGGAAGAAAATAAAGCTTGGAAAAATAACAAATACAGTAGACATCATTATTTTACAGTAAAAATTGAAAGTGTAGTTTTGTATGAAACAAAGGACAGTACTGATGAAGGCAAACCCCTACAGAATACGACTGAACATAAATAAGATTATTAAATATTTAAAAAGTGTAAGAAAAAGATCATGTTTAGAATTTTAACTGGTAAGATCAGTGCATCTTTCCTGACTGATCTCTATCTCTGATAAAGTATAATGTCCCTTATAGCTGCATCTCTTTTTTTGGCTTTTTTATTTATTTATCTAAACATTGTCCTCAGAAGTCTTAAAGATGTAGCACGAGTTTCTCTGTCATTGTGACATACAATCAACCTTTTTCTTAATGTGCTGAAGCCCTCTGGTAGAATCTTTTATTTTCATATATATATATATATAAAATATATATCTACTAAAACAGCATATGGATGTTATAAACATGTCTCTCTATACACACATGTATATTGCTGTGAGGATATATTCCACATATAAGAATATATGTGTACACATAAATATAGTTAATTGCATCATGAAAATTTAGGCTGTTATTGATTAAAAAATCAAATGTAAAGAGGCACATTTATTCTTATAACTTTTTTTTTTTTGCATCTTAATGTTAAAGGAGCGTTGAATACATCAGCTAGGGACATTATCCTGTTAGTCACCACATTTAGATAATTCATTTGCAGTATCCAATTATCCACTGTGTTAATGCCACACATCTGTGTGCAAACCCTGCCAACGAGATCACATTCACATTCAAAAAACACACTAGACTTGTACTATTGCAAAATAAATCCCCATCAATTCATCCAGTATTTTCACTCACTTGGTCTTTATACAGGAAGGGCACAAACATCACAAAGTCAGGCTTATTCAGTTGAAGCATAAAATAAAACCCCCTGCAATTATTTTTTGCCAATTTCCTGAATCCTCTGCATGGAAAGCAGAATTAAACATTTTGTATTCATTCTTCACCTTCCTATTTGATGTTCTGTACAAAACCTGAAGGTTAGAACTTTAAAAGATAAATGTTACTAACCTGTGTACATTGTCATTTAGAGGTCAAAATAATTTTCATGAATAAACTAGAAAAAGCAGTAGTGAGGAGCATATGAGGAAAGATGAAATCTTTCTGTTGTTAGTCTGTTAATGATAAGAGAAAGAAGTGATTTCTTTGAGAACATTATAAAATAAAAAGAGCAGACGTTACAGTAATTCTTACATAACTGAATAGTCATACTGCTAAATTTTCTCTTTTTGCAATCAGTTGCATGCTTAACTTTAAGCAGGTACTTTGCACATCAGTTTCATTGAAATTAAAGTGAAAGTAGCAGTGAATTTAAAGGGACTACAAATATGCAGGAAATCAGGCATTTGTGTTTGATCGTATGCATCCAAGGAGTAAAATACTATTCTGAATTTTGGACTGGAGGTAAGAATCAAGTAATAGACTGAAATCAAAAGCTAAGTAAAAGGCTCCCAGTGAAACAGTGAGGGTCAGTAAACATAAAATACCAAATAAATCAGAAAATATGAATAAAGAACACAGGAGAGCAACAAGCAGAATATAGATGAATGAAGTTCAAAGCCCAGGTGAGGCACTCCTTGCCCAGATAGGAAAAGGAGGGCAGTCTGTAGATCCTGCTGCAGGTCACACCTCCAGTGTTACACAGCCTGATGTGTCTCCTGCTGTCCCACAACACACCTGGCAAGGCTTTCCCAGGGCTTCAGGGTCAGCATCTTAGAATTAGGACAGGTAATAAACCTTGCTCTTAGTTGTGCACTTTATTCTGTCAACCTCAAACCACCACAAGTCACGAGATAGGACAATGCTGAACCCAAAACTCAAGTCACTTCAAGAGCTGCCCAGACCATGAAGGCTGATGGACCTCACCAGATGTTTGTTGGTTGGAGCTCACAACTTATCTACAGTGAATTAAATGCAGATATTTGACTACATAACAATGAGAAAGGCTATCTGAGGTCTCCATTCCCTCCTCATGGAGTTTTCTAGTTCATGTCTTCTCTTCATCCAAATACAAAAGAGATGACATGCTGGAACCCACACTATTCTGTGTAGAACTGTGCTCAGTTCCATGATGGGTTTAGATAAGTCTGATAAGTCAGAAGAAAAAAATATTCACAATGGGTTTTTTATGTGCCCTTTCTACAGAAAAGAAGAACATTATTGCTTTAAAAAACATTGTTTGCTGAGGAAAGGAAACAACCATTAGTACAGTAAAACATGTAACCCAGTATGGGAAGAAAAGTTTAGTACAAATATAGGTTCTTCTGAAAAACAAGGAAATGTAGCCAAAACATTATACTGATTCTTTTTTTTCAGGGGAGTAATAATTCAAAATAGTCCACTTAGCTATTTTTAAATTCCTTTCTTTCCCTTCTTTGCTCATCCTTTACCTTTTTTCCCCACCTAACTCACATAATTATCATAGATTGCTAAGTATTTTTGAGGGTTCAAGCCACATTTTTGCATAGCTTGTTTATTTAATAACCTTTTGATCAGATCCTTTGCAGATCCGTGATAAGTAAAATGTTTATCAAAGCAGGATGCTCTCCATCATGAAGGATGTAGGAAGCTGTTTGCCTGACCTTTCAGAGGAACATTCAGACTGGTCCCACAAAACATTTTCAAGAGACCCAAGGACTTCAACAAAAATAGTCACAAAAAATTCATTTTCAGCTCCTGTGGAATGCCTGGTTACTAACTGAAAGTTGATTTTACCAGTGTTTATATCAGAGGAGTCTTGGCTTATGACTGTTGAGATCAGGAAAGGTAAAGGGCAAAATTATTTGGCAAATCAGCACAGATCCTCTGCCACCATTACTGCCAGTAGAATAAAGTTTTGCTTTCTCCATCACATAAAAACATCCACAGACATCAAATCCCCCGAAGTTGTTTCTGTGAAGTCCACATACATTGTTTTCACCTGAGAGCAGAATGAACTCTACAGTATGGGAAGCATAGAAGAATAAAAATTAACAACTTGAGAAGTAAGGACAGGCATTGTATTCTTGCAAGTATCAAGTAGAACCTGGACAGGAGCAAAGTGATGAGGGATAATTCATAGGTAAAAGTACATTTCATCTCAATTTCCATGTAAAAAGAAATGTTATCTGAGCTCGGTTTGTGTACCGAATTGAAAATGCTGTGAATGGAAGCTGTGTAAAACTGAAGGGGTTTGATGTGCAGGCAGAACCAGGAGGTTTTGAATATTGCGAGCTTTAAATAACCTACAACCAGGTCTACCAGTGAGATAGGCGCTTTTCACATCTAGGTAAAGACATCCTGTTTGCTCTGACTGACACAAGAAACAACAGCATCTCCATCATATGGTTTGCAACCTGCTTCCTCAGACTGCACAAGGTGAACTGCTGTGGGTTAAGGGGTGAATAATCATGTGGGCCATTGAGTAACAACGCAAAAAAAAAAAAGGGGAATTGCACAAAGGAGATTACTGCTGAAACATAATTACAGAATTATTAAAATGCAAGTTCCAGATGGAAATTGCCGTAGCCGTTATTTTACTGATGCTTTCAGAGCACACTCAGAGGAATCAGAGCATTGACACGACAGGCTGGAAGGCTTCTTGTTATGCAAAAGGTCAAAGTTTCCCTTAGATTATGTCTACTCTGTGAGTCATTGACTTTTATAGACTGAGGTGTTTAGAAAAAAGTCTCATGAAATTTATGGCAGCATAATGTTCTGGTTATAGTCAGTAACCTTATTTTAAAAGAAAATATAGCTCATTAAGTATAATATTCAGGCTATATCATATATTATTGTTTTTCATTTAAATGGTACCATAAATGTGCACTGGGCTTTAGAGCCTGGTTTGAAAAATTGCCATGAAAAATTTATACCTTAAGGACTTGCTCCTTGAAATACCTACTCAAGTGACTAACACAACTGGAAGTCTGACAGATATCAAAGGACTTCTCATACAAGGAAGGGCTTTAAGGCAAACATCCTACATCTTCAAGAGCTGCTGAGGGACAGCATAGAGTGAAAAAGGTTTTTTTTTTATTTTGGCTGTGTTTTTCCTTGTTGCTGCCTTTGGACCTGCAGGTTACATGATCCTGCCTTCCCATAGCTTTCCCAGATTTCTGCTCTTAAACCCTTCTTGTCCAGCTCATTCATTTCTTCTCCAAGGATCATACTCTGAGGATCTTATCTCCAGTTTCTTTGTACCATTTTCTGGATATTCTATGATTTATTCTGTTTCTTTATATTTCCTATATCATTATTTCTGAGCTCATTCCATCTATACAACTCAGCTTCTCATTTTACCTCTCTGAAATCTCCATCTGAAGGTCTCACTGTTTAAATTTGGTATGCTTAGCCTGGAAACCTTCTGAAATATCCAGATTACAAAGAAAATTTCATAAAAAAAAAGCATTAACCATGTAGTGAATATTTTTGCCACACAGCACAGAAAAAAATGTTTGGTTTTATGACTAAAGCTGAATACCATCAATCAAAAAATAAAATAATGAAATAAAAGTTCCTGATCTGGCAGTTAGCACATCAGTTTTGAAAAAGAAAAAAAAAAAGTTTTTCACATGTCTGAGGCTGAGTCTACGCACTTCAGGGCAAGTTTAAGGGATTCTAACTGTGCATCTGACTCACTCACTATAGTGCAAATGATTTGGCTGCATTTTCACAACTGATTTTTCTAGTATTAAAGTGCTAAAGCAGTTTAAGTACATTTGTGCAAATGAACCTTGGCAGTTATTCTGGGTAACTTAATGTACTGAAAATGAAATGATTTGCAATCATGTGTGGTTGCAGTTAGGACAGATTCTCCCTTCTCCTCCCTGCCCCTCACCCCCCTTTTCTTTTAATAAGCAAACAATATAATGCTTTGGTACTGGAAGCTGGAAAAGAGAACTCAAACTAAATTATACTTTTTAGGAGAGTGAACACAGCCTGTATCTTATTGGTCTCTACTCCAAAAGTAACTTTTCCTTCTTATTTAATGTGCTACTGACAGCAAAGAGCTAAGGATGTAATTTTACACATTTTTTTCTTTATTCTTACTTTCAAAACTCAATGAACAATTATATGTTTGCATAATTCCATTACAGTTAAAAAAAAAACTTCCTTAACATTAATGACCAAAATGGGCAGCAAAAATGTAACACTTCTAGAATAGATTAATTTCAACCCCCTATTTGTATTCATTGGTTTTATTATCAACATCACACATTATCTGTTATAGTCTGGCATTTTAAAAGGGAGGATGACTTTATGCAGTAAGGGCAATAACTAATAAAATAGTAAAATAGCATTATGTTCCAGCAGATAAATACATATTAGAGTTTCATAGAACTAGACTGCCTTTTTTTCCTTTGTAATGGGTTTTAAACTAAATTAATGATTTATCATTTTTATCAATGCATTTGTACTTAAAAAAAAAATCTCCTCAGCAAGACACCTACCTGCCCCTTAGAACTAAAAAATTATGTGCCAAGCAACTCCAATCCCCACTGATTAACAATAGCATATTCCAAATTTATAGGGTCTATTACAAGCCATCTGAAGAGCAGCCACTGTGCCAAATCTCCCTCACTCCCTCTCCAGGGAATCCTTTCTCAGATGCTCTTTTCACATCAAGTAAACAACACTTTATGTCTTTGGCACGGATAGCAGATAATTACCATATGGTTAGAAACATGCTTGCTTCATTCACTTTCCCACTGTAAACTTCCTTCATTATGACAGCTAAGGAGCATCTAGGGAGGTAAACTCTATAATTTAGCCTTCTATAGGCTTAGTGGTTTAAAAGGTCAGTGTTCATTACAATAAAGCTAGCAGCAAGTGTAAGCGACTTTGCAGGAAATAATTTTTTATTCCAGCAGGACCAAAGGGAGTAACTGGTGCAGGAATGAGAGTCAGTATATTTTCTTATTGCAGCCAGTACAATTACAAATACAGGCTCAGGAACATGCAGAACAACTAGGAAAGATTTGGGAAGATAAGAAGCTACAAGCGGAATCTTCGTTGGTTCCCTTGGTGGTTTCCTGCCTTGCTGGTCACTGCACAGTCTGGGGCTACCCCTGGGAAAAGGAAACTGGACCAAGCCTTTGTGTGGTAACTACACAAAAATGTGACCCTTCAAACCCTGCCTGACAGCAGCCTGGATTCACAGAGCTCGCGCTCATAATGCAGTAGACAAAGAGTTGAATCTCAAAAGAACAAGTAAACCAGATTCCAAGGGATCTTCCAGGGAGGCTCAGAAGCTGCACTCCCATGGAGCTGCTTTACAGGAAAGCTATGATTTCTCCCAAGCTGAATGATCAATTTCACCAGGCTCCCTCTCTATTGTGGTTGCTTAATCTGTGCTCCAGACTGAAAGGCTGATTGGCAAATGCTTGGGAACTTGTGCCCTCTCCAAGATTAATTCTTTGTGGCCTGGCTATTTACTTAGAGCGCAGGCAACAGACAAACCCAAAGAGAGAAGGAGCTTCAAGCATGTTGCATCCTTTTGGTACAACTTCTATTGCTTCTATTCCACAGCTCCTGGAACACAAAAGTCTCAAGGACGAGGAGGGGAGAAGAGGATCTTGATTCCTGTTGAATTTTATGTCCTGAGCTTTCTAAGAACCATTTTTTTGCCATCATCGCCAATATTTCTTTGAAATGCAATTTCATTTTACCTTTAATTTTCTGTATGCTTGTTATATCTTTATTATTGGTTGAAGTGGTTTTCATGTAAGCTTGAAGTTCTAAGTACTAAACTTTAAGGAACCTGACATTACTAAATACCTGATCCCAGTCATTCCCACTTTATGAGAGTCTAGAGTATTATATATTGCATGCCTTTTATATAAGCCTAGTGAAACCAGTGAACACAGCTGATAATTTTGAATGCTTTCATTTCAGATATTTGGATGATCGCTTTTTTACCACATCTATTTAGCTCCTTTTCTTTTCTTTCCTTATTGATTACCATTTTATACTGTAAAAAAGTAAAGAGCCCTCTAGGAAGAAACAGACAACCACATCAAGGGTGGTAAAGGGATACTCAGCATCTAACATGAGAGCCAGAAGATTCAGAATTTGGGTTTTAGCTCCTTCACAGTCTGGATGCACTCAATATACAGAGTGGATTCAGGCTACTCAAAAGTGCCTGGATAAATTGAAATATGTTAAATTAAACAAGACCAAAAGTGGTAGAAGTGAGAAAAGAAGCCAGAAGATTAGAATAGCATAATTTATACCAATAAGGGGGAGGCCAAGGCAGGTCAATGTCCACGAAGTCAAATGCTGGGCAAGCAAAAGGGCAAAGACAGTGACAAAGTGGAGCAGTCAGAGCAGTGCAGCTGCTGCAAAGGCAAGTCCAGTGATAACACTGACTAATAGTTACTAATGTATTTCAAAGACAGAAGTGAGAATGATGATCCACCTGTTATAGACATATCATCCATCAGTGGAAATTGCCCTCTGCAATGGACATTCTGTCAGCATTTCATCTGCTCCTATTGCTTAGCTTGGGGAGTGGGCAAAAAAGGGCAAGAAAGAGGCAAGAAAGATTCAGTAGTCTAGAAATAAAAAGGAACAGTTTTTTGATTGAGAAAAACTAAAATTTGGTGTCTGTCTGTATGGCCCATAAGGCTAAAGTAGCACAATACCTAACTGAGAGTGAACTTCCCAGGATATCCCTGCATGTCTTGAAAGTCCCAACATTTTAAAAGTCCAATTGCAAAACTTCTCCTTTTGCACTTGCTTGGGCCACTGTGCTCTCCATGAAGCTAGAAGGGCTTTCCAGAACTCTTACATGGGTCACAGGACAAGAACAGAGGACATTAGGGGCTTATGCCTAACACAAAATGTAATGCCCAGATACATTCCTGGGCCCTTCAGAGTCTCCTGTTTCATCTGCACCTTTATCATCTGAAAACCCAAATAAGCACTTTCCTAATAGCAGGACCCATGTTAGTGGTGTTTGATGAAAAATACTCTGTTTATCCTATTCAGTAATTTGAACAATTTTTTCCCTAAGCAGAACATTTATTGTGCACCTAAATGAACTTATGCTGCCATTCATAGACTTAAAAAGGAAGGATTTTCTCCTGGAAACACAAAGCTCACTATTTGAACAGCATTAGAGAGCAATCTGGGCAGCTGGTGCCCATCTTATTTGTTTTATAGATAAGTCACCTTTCATATGAAAAAAAGAGCACCTGTGGTTTTATCTACACAGAACAAGTTAAACAAATGGCAGTATAGTATTAGAACTGACTGCTTGCTGATTTACTTAGGAAATAATCTTCATACTTTATTATTACCATTTATATTGTATTATAATGCAAGGAATCTGTCATGAATAGGCATTAAGTAACACAAAACAGAGGAGCTAGATCTGTGTTTGAGGTCTTGTGCAGTCAGACCATGGCTGTCATGCTCATGTACTTGTTAGAGGACTAGGAAACTCACACCTGGAAAACTTCTCCATAGAAGGTAAGAATGGTGTAAGAACAAGATTAACTTCTAAATGCAGGACAATTTTGCTGCAGACCCCATCAGAAAACTAGAGTGGAAAAATCCCTCACTTTCAAACTTATCTGTCCATTAATTATGTTCAATAGGACAGATTAAATATAAAAACATTCTTCATATTATTTAATAAAAGACCTCTGGATGAGATAAAAGCAGAGGGATTGTTGCAATTAAGTACATGTCTCCTGCTGTAACAGAAAAAGCAGAAGTGAAACAGACACATTTGATGCAGAAGAAACTGAACATTAAGCAGCGAGTTCTTTTCTTTACCCTTTTACTACATGCGTAATAGAACTGGAGATGTCAAAAGGGTGTGGGCACAATCACTTGACATGTTAGGTTGGCAATGTTGGGTTAACAGCTGAACTCAGCGATGTTCAAGAGTGCTTTCCAAGCAGATTCCATGATTCCATGGCATGGGCTGTTACACCATTGCTGGCCTGGGCTGACTTCCAGAAGAGTCTCAGCATTTCCTTTAGGCAGAAAAAGCTCTGGCGAACTATACAAGTAGCACAATGGTATATTTATTTTGGCGACAAATCAGTTTCTGACTGCCCAGCTCCCCCAATGGAAGGACTGAGCTGCCCCCCACCACAGGCAACTCAATCCTTCCATTCCATGCAGAGGGCTCTGCCTCTTGGCAGTGACTCTTCCTCAGCATCTCAGATGAGGATCTTCATGCTCCCCCCACAGATGCTGCTGGTCAAGTTGTTCTGAGACTCAGATTTGTTGGTAGGATAAAATAAATAGATAGAAAACAACTCTGCCCTTTAGGGAACAGCCAGGTACCAACAGGTTTGATGGGTGGTGGAGGTGTAACCACAACCTGGTGAATCTGGAAAGAATCATACCAGAAGGCCTATTCTTATGTAAAACTGTTTGTGTGGTTGATGGGCAATAGGAACAGAAAAAACAGATGTAGGAAAGGAGAAAAAGAGTTCTCTCAGCCATATACTAGTTAGTGATGACCAGTATGACAGGTTTTGTAAGACTGAATTAATTTGAATTAAGTGTGCAGAGAACTGACTCACATTTCATTCCCAAATGAAAAAGACAAGTTTTTACATCTGCTGAGTGCATGCATCCAGAATGCATCAGACCTAAGAGAAAAACTTCACAATTACTGACAATTGCTGTAGTCACAAATGCAGCTCTAAATTCTTCAAGCCTTAATTTTATTTATTTATTTATTTACTGCCCTCTGAGCTTTTCACAAGCTAGCTTAAATTTTTATTGAATACAGCAAGAAGAGGTAGAAAATAAAATTCTGACTCAATGAAAAAACAATAGCATATTGTCATGCCATTACACTTTGCAGATTTTATACCTATCAAAATATTTTTTACTGGATACTTGCTGCCTGTGAGGACATTATAAATTATTGAGGCTTAACAGAATTCTTTAAATAATTGATTTAAGGGTGTATTAGACACAGCCAGGACCAAAAGATGCAAACATGTGAAAAAATACATGAGGACTTTGACAACAGTGAAATTAAATTAATAGCAAAATTGGAGTTAATCAATTGAGCAAAATGATAGGAAGGTTGCATAAGAGAGTTGAATTGAAGCACTTCCTCAGCAATCTGTTTCTGCAGTGCAGCTGCTACACGTTTGTGTAATAACAGAGCTGATGAGCAGCTCATTTGTATGAAACTGAAAGCAAGTTAATGTTGTTTGGGTTATGACAGGAGTCTGCAGCTAATGCACAAAGTGCCTCCATTGCTTCACTGCAACACACTGGAACTTCTCACAGCTATTAATGATGGTTTTGGCAAGGTAATGGGAAGCTCAAAGGCTACATTTCCTTTCTCCAACCTTCTGCTTTTCCTACAGCTTCTCTGGAAAGAGCAGGATAAGGTGGGGATACAACACTGTGTTAAACCTCTCTCACTTTCCTCCATCACCTGGGGCAGCCACGCTGGCAGTGCAGGAATTGCTGAGTAAACTCAGCAATTGAGAGGTGCCATCACTTGTTTTAGTTTAGTTTGATGTTGCTTTTCCAGGGTTTCATGCAGCACTACCTGCAGCACAAAGGCCAGCTAGGTGCTCAGGAAACAATCTGTCTTTTTATTGCCTGTGGCCATTAGGAGTGTTGGCATTCACCTCAGTCCAACACAGCTTGTTAGAAATGTACATATTTTAGATTCACAGTGTACCATTTATTTTAACAGGTCTATGAATGTAGTCAGGTAAGAATAAAGCACATTATGGCACCTATGGATGCATGTATGCAGCTAGTTATAGTCGACTCTCTGCATCCGCTCTAAGATTTTCGGCAATAACAAAACATTTATTCCAGTCAGGTTTTAAAAAGTGGTTTCAAGGTAAGGAGAACTTGTAATCAGCAAAGGAAACGCTAACTAGCCAGGTTACAAGAATAATTGGATACAGGGTCATGTACAGGAGACCAGGTCCCCTGACACTGTGAGCTGCAGACTCTGAGCTGCTTGTGCTCTATGGGAAAATGATTTCTTTGGGCCTTGCCAGCTGGATGGATTGTAAAACTCTGGAGCTGATATAAAAAAGAGAAATAGATGTATTATTTTTCTTCACTCACTATGTTGTGGTATTAAATAACAGCAATCATGAGAGCAGTAACTTCCAGAGTAAATAGGATTGTGCCTATGAATATATGCAAACCTACTACACAGTAGCATAATAGTAAATAATAGCAAAATGTGGTAAAATAGTAAAGTTAAAAAAAAAGTTAAAATCTCTTAATGGTAAAACTAGAGAGTTAGAGCTTCCTTTGAAAAATTGAGGAATTTTGGGCAACCACAGCACTGACATAAATCAATGCAATCCACCGACCCCACTGGGATTACTTTTCGTCTGTGATCCTATTGATTCCTCACCTAAATCCTCGTGGCCCCAAGAACAATGGAAGAGAAGCAGGTGTCCTCTCTGCCCATGAAACCCATCCCTGCGGCAGAAGGACAGAGCTGCTCCAGCGTGGGGCATCCTGCAGTTCCCAATGGATGTTGGTGCCCCTCACCCTCCACCTGGGTCTCTGTGCTGGCATCTGGGCCCCACATGGGGGAACAGAGATTCCCCCCGATCAGGGCCACGATGGAAGGTCAAGGAGAGTGAATATCCCAGACCAAACGTGAACAGCTCCCACGTGCTGGCTTCAGCTTGCAGGCGAAAGGAGAGGGGGTCAGAATGTGATCTCTATTACTTTGTGCCACACATGCAGAATTTGGGGTGGGCTTTGCTGGTAAATAAAGAACTGAACAGTTAATTATAGATGTTAATCATCATTATACCTTTATCAAAGGTACCTTATAGGAAAATTATAATTGAATTACCCAATGTGTTTCAGTGAACACACTGGCTTAAGCAAGACTGTGTATATATTAAATTATATGTGTTCCAAAGGACTGAACTGATTTGTGCACACCAGTGGTCACTGAACACAGCTGCTCAGTGGAACTTCTGGTTCTGGCATTCCCATAACCTTCTTCCTTTAAACATACAGGAAGGGAAGATTTCCTGCCTACCCTGCACACTATTTAAGCTCTGGCTCCCAGATCTGAGGTAACACAGCAAGTATTACTTTGGACTGAAGAATCTAAATCCCAGTTCGAAGACCAATGGCCAAGGAACGATGAAAAAAAATTTAAAAAATAGAGATTTCACAGGGAAAAGTGTTGGTGATCCTGAATTCCTAACTTCCACCAATTTGAACAACAGAACACCACAGACTCACAGTGACAATTGCACGAAACTTCTCATATTGAAAGCTCACAATTTTGAGGCCAAATTAAATTAGTTTTATTTGTTTCTTGCATCATGTCTAGCCAATTATGAACATTTCTTGCAAGGTGCCAGGCAGTAATGATCACAGGGTAATACAGAAACTATAGACAGGTAGGCATATAGTCTCAATAATCCAAGATCTGTATCCACATAAAAATGTCCTTGCTCGAATTCAGCCTCAAGGCTTATACACTTCCTTGAACTAAAATATCTACTCTGTTATTTACTGCATTACTTAAATAAACTGCTTCCCTATATTTAGAGAGCCTCATAAATGGCATACTTTGTTGTGCAGTGTATGAGCTTGTGTGCTGGATCATACATCACTGCGCTTTACTAGATGTCAGAATTTAAAGCAGATCACAGCTCTTTCCTCTCCGGGAGACAGAAGGAAAAGTGGCAGCTCATGCCACAGCAAGCTGAACTACTATTTGTTCTGATTCATTTCACTGTGACTGCATCAACCTGTTGGTTATAAAACCTCAATATAATTATCTAGGCTGACATCTTTTAGGTTTTGATCCTGTCTCCCAAGCTTTTTAAAAAATTATTATTTCTGAAACTGAGGCTTTATTGTCCCCCGTTCTTTAAAGAGCATACAACAAATCTAGAAGTTCAAAACACATAATGTCTCACACAAATCCATCTGGGGTCAGTGGGAGTAAAAGAGAAATGCTATGTTCAAAAGTTAAGTATACAAGGACAATTCATCTCTGTGATGCCACCAGATCCTTTGCATGACCACAGATGTCTGGGGGAAAGGCAGAGGCAAGCAAAGGACTGACTGCTGAAGAAACAGATTTCATTATTAACTTTTTTAAAGGAATCAGGATAAATACACATTTAAAATACTGTTAACTAACCTTAGGTATGTGCAATCTGGGAGTTATGCCATGCAGGCACAAGTGCATCATGCCTTAGGTGGTTCAGACAGTGCTGCAGAAACCAAAGCTACACGTGGCCTTCGGGCTAGAATTCCTCAGGGAGCTGCCAACCTGGAGCAAGTTGCAATGCTGGTGTACAACTTTGTGCATCCTTCAAGATATGTGAGAGATACACTGAATGGTAGAATGAAAGAGTGAATCATAGAATCACAGGATGGCTTGGGTTAGAAGGTACATGAGTGATCATCTCATTCCAATCCCCTTGCCATGGGTGGGGACACCTTCCACTATCCCAGGCTGCTCAAGACCCATCCAACCTGGCCTTGGACACTGCAGGGATAGGGCAGCCACAGCTTCTCTGGGCAACCTGTTCCACTGCCTCAGCACTCTCACAGTGAAGAATTTCTCCCTAATATTTAAAGTGAATCCACTCTCAGTTTAAAACTGTTATCCCTCATCCTATCCCTCATTCTTCATCCCTGATAAAGAATCCCCACCTGTCTCTTCCATAGGCTCCCTCTAAGGACTGGAAGGTGCTAGAAGGTCTCTTCGGAGCCTTCTCTTCTCCAGGCTGAAAAACCCCAACTCTCTCAGCCTGTCCTTACACAGGAGGTGCTCCAGCTCCCTGATCATGTTCATGATCCTCTTCTGGATTTCCTTGAGCACATCCACATCTTACTGTTGCTGGGGTTCTAGAGCTGAACATAGCGCTACTGTGGGATCTCACGAAAGCAGAGTAGGAAGGTGGAATCACCTTCCTTGACCTGCTTGCCATGCTTCTTTTGATGCAGACCAGGCTGTGGTTGGGCACCTCCTTGAAATCATGCATAAATATTGTTATTTTAGGAATGCCTCACTTACTAAACTGAGAGACTGGATTAAAAGAACTCTAGTGAATTCTGTTTCTTTTTACAAACAACCCCAAATTGAAAATACAATCCATGTGAGTGTAAAATAAGACAATTCCTTCAGAAGCGAGGGCAAAAGCTTGGGATTTCTTATCAAAACTGAATTCAAAGAATTTTTAGAACAGAATGTCATACTGAGGGGTAAAATTAAAATGATTGATTTCACTGATTGTCAAATAAATTCAAATGCCTTCTACAGCATCACTAATAGGGTCTAACACCACTTGTACTCATCCAGAGACTGCCCTTTCCCATTTTATAA
Source organism: Geospiza fortis (assembly GCF_000277835.1). NCBI lineage: Eukaryota > Metazoa > Chordata > Aves > Passeriformes > Thraupidae > Geospiza > Geospiza fortis. The sequence continues at coordinate 971,208 of NW_005054422.1, forward strand.
AAGAATCTAGACAGCTTCTAGTTAATCCAGAATTTTGCCATCTCCAAACAAGTAAAACATCATTTCTGCTTTCCACGGTACCTCACATAAAGTACACGTGCTACCTTGAACCCTGTCTTAGGTCAGCCACTGATGACTTCTACCTAGGGACTGGTCTTATTCTACAACAAAGCTGCTCTGTAGGAAATTATGCCTCTTGTTCTTTTTGACATCTGCCTGTGGCTTTCTGTGTTTCATAGCAAATGACAGACTAAGAGAAGTGTTCTCATTGGTCTCCTGACCACTCACAGCCTAGAGCACCTGAACAGAATTTAGCACTGTGTGAGATGCACAGAGGGCCTTGTCTTTTTCCACTTTACTAGAGTATGACCTTCTGAAATAACTCATTTCTCCCACTTTGTGTTAATTATAAGGCTTCCAGTTGCTACTACAGTATTTTGCTTGGGGACAGAGAAGAGATATCCTTAGCTCAGCATGCAATGGGGAATTTGACTTTGTTAAATGTAAAAGAATGGGAATTTTTTTCCTCTTAGTTTAGTAAAAAATAGCAAAGCCTAAGGTATGTCATATCTGTATGGATCCAAACTGAATCTAAGGCACGTCTTGAAACAATGTTTAGAGGTCAAGTATTTAAAATACCTTAAATCTTCTTACACCAACCTGTTATGTTAGTTGATTTTGTTACTGCTGATGTGCTTTTTAAAAAAAATTTTTATGTTGAAGCCTAGGATGGTTTATGAAAGAAGGACATTGAAGGGACAAGAAAGACACCAAAAGGCTTCCCATATCCTGCAGCAATTCCAGATTATAACCCAAAGAGAACTTGTGATCTGAGACTGGGACTGCTTACAAGACCCTGAAAAGAATTTTAAAAAATGCACTAAAAAATAATGGTTCCTCAAATGCTGTAATGACAGATGCAGAATTTTAACTTGAACTAGTTTTAGGTACACTAAAAAATGGTCTCTTTCAAGTATTATTAGGAAATGACAATGAAAAAATGAGTGACTTAAGGTTCAGGATATGAAGGAAATCTGGGTGCTTTTTTTGTGCGAAGCTGAACAACTTTTTCACCCTTTCTGAAGGGTTTTGAAAGCTTTTTACTCTTTCAGGAAAGATATGAAAGTATAGTCTATGCCTTAAATAAAAGCTGAAAAGCAAATAAAAAGAATCCTCATTCCTTCTCTTCTCACTCACCACTTTCCAAGGCCCTGTATGAGAAATACTAAAATAATTGTTTCTTAACTACATGAAAAATTGCAATGGTATTAAAAAACTGTAAAAGGCAAATTAAAGAAATGCAATGGCATTTATGTGTGTGCACATGTGTATGCATGTTTACATACTTTGATCTGGTTCAATAAACAGCCCTATGCTGGTAGCAGCAGATAAAAGAACATTTTCCCAGTCTTTATCTTATAATCACCATCCAGCCTTCCTCATGCCACTAATGATCCTCTCAGGCAGGCACCTGGCCATGGAAATTAATAGGAACCAAACCAGCAAGTCAGAGCTCAAGCAGAACTGCAGAGGCCAGAGCAGTCCTGGCATACTCAACTCCCTGATAAACACTTCAAGAGTTAAATGGGAATCATGACAGGACTGCATGAAGCCCACTGTCAGTATCTCCTGAGTGTTTAATAGTTGATCTGAAGCTAAGCAAGTACACAAGATATATTTTTTCTCATGTTCCAGTTAATTTGAACTTTAATCATTTAGAAATGGGAGTTTCAAAACCAGGGTGTGAGTTATTAACAAATTTTATAGGAACATCCCCATGACGTAGGGTTTTACTTTCTGTAATGTTTCTTTATCCATTTTCCTTTTTCTGATTTCTCTTCTGATATCCTCTTCCAGTAATGCTCAACCAGCCATTCACTTTTATTAGTAAAGCCAAAATGAATGACACTAATGTGAACAGCATAAAACCTACATTGACCTACTTTTATTAAATGAAGGAGAATAGGCCTGATAGATTGTCCATTTTACTCTTCTACTGAAAATTACTGGTATTTCTTGCCATGATCTATATATACAGGTTATGCTTAACTCTGTTTGAAAGCAACACAAATATAATACACAATATGTTCTTATTCATTCCTTGTTCTGAATTACCAGCAATTCAAGAAATAGCCAAAATAGGTGGTTCCAAAAATTGGAAAGGGAAGGAACAAAATGGAACAAGGCAGCAGATCACCAGCTTGACACAATTAAATGCCACCTATGAAGTCAGTATAACCCAATGGCATTTTTTAAGAGAATGAAATACCCTCAGGCATTTTTCTGCTCAGGTAGGTTTTGCTTGTTTCTCTTCTTCATGTGTCCAATTTTAAAGGTCCAATCCTGACTGAACTGCTGAGCATTCCTCTCTAGCATTGGTTTTAGCAGAACAGAAATGCCCTTTAACCACCTCACTAAGGTTTGCCAAGAATCACAGAGTTAGACCCAATAATTAATTGCTGTCTGACAAGACCTAATGTCACAGAAGTAGTCTTTGGATGTTCACCTGCAGGCTGCACACTCACCTTCTGCAATGCCTAAAAGTAACACTTAATGCCACAGAAATATTGCTATTTCTTTCACAACACCAACCAGGAGATCCCAAATCAGATCAGGATCACATCATCCAGGCATAATTTAATGGTCCCTAAAGGGCTCAGAGCACTAAGAGATTAGAAATAACAGTGATGGTAGTTACTCTGTCTGTCCTGGCAGAGCCAGTGCAGAGGGGAGGTGAGCAGATTGCCACAGTCACACAAACAACAGCAGCAGAGCCAGAAATCACACTCAGGGTTCCTGAATTTAACAAAGTTATCTTTGTTAGCAAAGAGACACATGTGCAACTACCCAGCTGGTTCTACTGCAGTGCATAAGATGAAATTTAAGAGCAAAATACAAAAGACCTGTTCTGAAAAAATCTGCCCTAAAAAATCCAGCCTGCGGTACCAAGAAAAATCAACACTCACTACCTACAGGTACATGCTTTGGGGGAAAAAAAGTCAAGCTAGTGTTCACAGATTATTATTTTTTAATAGTTCTGGCCTCAAAGCAGTAGCTCACATTCCCAATATTATAGGGAAGGAGGAAAGCAGAAACATATCAATCACTCCACAAAGAGGCTTGTCAGGGAGTGGATATTTTTCTTTTGTAGCATTTTCTTCTCAGCAGCTGCCCACGTACAGTCTATCAGGAGATATCTCAGGTGTCCATCAGAATATTCTTCTGCATTCTCTCCACTGCTGGTGCTTGAGCTTAATTTATTTGTCAAGTGCTCCTTTGGGAGTAGGACTGGTTGGGGGGAACAGGGAGGAATGTGTTCGTTTCATCATGATACTGGCCCAGCTCCCTGCTTTCTGTCAGCCTGCAAATATTTACATCAGACCTGCTGGATTACTGCATCTTTTAGGATTTTTTTGCAATTAATTCAGTCTCAATATTCTCCTCATTTCCATACTTCTCAAATGTCATTTCATCTCTTTTGATCTGCTTCCATTTCTTTTCTCCCTTCTCCCTCTTTGCTTTCATGCTCTTTCTGAATTTTGAAATGGATTTTGTTGGTTGATGGAGGCATTTGAATTGCTTTCAGAGACTGGGCCTTGGAAACATAGTATAGCAGCTTGCTTAATCACATTTCTCACATAGAGCCTGTATAAAAAGGGTGATACATAGGGTGTGAGGTTGCAAAGCTACTAGTGAAGATGAGTTAATGGACCCTGGCCAGCCTTAATTAGAGTTTCTAAGCCAAACCCTTTCCTCCTCTGACCATGAGTGTGTCAGCCTATCAGTTTTATAACAGCTGTCAACCTCCTCTGACTAGTTTGTCTTCATCTTTCCTATTTTATGTGTTGACACAGTACCAAAAGAGTAATTTCCCTGCAGCCAAGGGGTCCTTCACTCTGCAGACAGAACAAAAAGTGCCTCTTTAGAGGACACCTGACTCTACCCCAGGAGGGGCCATGTGTGGCATGAACCACTGCAAGCCTTGACACCCTGCACCTTTGGGATATGGCAATCTGGCGCTTCAAAATATACAGGCTTTTATATGTCCATACACACACACACATATATACATATATATATAGATATACACACCCACCCCACTCCCCAAAAAACAAACCAACATTAAAAAACCCCAAAAAATCCCAAAAAGACCCCAACCCTGTCACTATAGGACACGAAAGAACACAAGCACACACCACTGTTCTCAAGGTGAAGGAAAAAGGGAAGTTTATTTTCTGACTCCAACATTTAGAGTTTTCCAAAAGTGACAGCGGATTGGAGGGTGACAGCGACACCTCTCCAATGACACTGGACAAACCAACAGTCCATCAACTCTCTCCTCCTCCATAAAGGAATGCAAAACAATGGGTTGTTTACCGAAAGGGTGTGAGAAAGTTCACTACAAGAATGTCAACATCAGAAAGCTTAGAAAATCTTAAAAAACCAGGGTGACACAACACCTTCCCCCCCGAAAAAAAACAGACCAAAACATGAACCTACACTAAAAACAAAGCTCCCCAAACCATCACCACAATAAATCCACTGCTGAAGTGTTGGCACCCAACATGAATTGCCAAAGAGGGCAGAGTGAAACAACTTCTTTTTCTATTTCAAACTAGTTGAGGAAGGCTTATCAATTGTGTATGTGTTTCCTAGTGGAAAGCTTCCAACCAGCTGTGCAACATGTAAATCAAAATGTGCCTACTTAATAACAAAGGCTTGTTTCCATCGGGATGGACGGATAAATTGCTTTCTGCCTGAGGATAAAGAGGACTGGGCTTTAGGTGGGTAAAAAATGGTAAATGCTTCTCTTCTGCTTTTGTTCTTTCCCAGCCAAAAGCATCTTAAGAGAGCCATCTGTTTCATTGCCACAGAAAGAAAAAAAATTAGGGTTACCAGGCTGCCTGTGCTTATTCATCCAATTCTACCTTGAGTTAAATGTTGGAAAACTGTCCCCATCTGAGAGGTTTTAGTTCTGCCACTGGCTACGATAAAGGCTGCTTTTCTACCCACTGCTTGGCTTGTCTGTCTCTGGGTTTTTTATTTCAGCTAGAATTGCAAAAGAAATTACACTATTCTAGTGTAAAATGAATGGGGTTTGCTCATTTTAGTTTATTATCTTCATCTGTTTCTCTCCACTAAAGAAGAGAGAAAAGTCCCACTCATGCTCCTGCCCTCCCCTCACCCCCCAGAGAAAGTGGCAATTGTACCATTAAGCCTGGAGTGCTTTACATATGCAAACACAAACACAGTGCTTACAGCAAAGATCTTTCCTATCCATATGTTCATCTCCTTTCCTTTACCTAAACCAGACGATTACCTCAGCAACTCAGCTGTGTTATTGAGACATTTCAGCGTGAAATTTGTTTTTCCTCACTGAACTTTAAGCGGAATTTCAAGTGCCAAGTCTCCAAAGCCAAGTGGGGCTATTAAGAGATAATTAGTAATTATGCTAATTTGAGAAGTTGTGCTATTTCTTTCCCTGGTCATTTTATCTGCAGCTCTCCTGAGAGAACAGTCCCCATTCAATGTTAATAACCTTTCCAGGCTAAGCATTCAATGGAGGACAGTGTGTCCTAAACCCAAGAATATTTTACAGTTAATCTAGATATGTGCCTGTAAATTAGAAAGAGAAGCAAGTTGCACTAATACTAATGACCTATTTATTAATTTTTTGCAGTAGCAGAAATATCTGATTTCTCTCTATTCATATATTGATATAGCTGATGGTTTTATTTTAAACCGAGTCCTCAGTGACTTGAAACATTCAGCACCCCAACAATATTTCTCAGTGATCATTTTCTAATCCTACCTATTGCAAGCTCCCATAATAACAGATAAAAACAAAGACAAGATTTGATTTGCCTCTTCTAAATGTCTCATTTATTTTTTGCCTTATTTATGTAATAGTATGAAACAGATATTTTCCAAACTCTATATACTTATTTTTTTCTTTTTTCAAGACAGTGGTTATTGGATTGATTACATCAGTCTGCAGAGTATGCTGACAGAGTAAGAGACTTTATTATTTCTTTAAAGAAAATAATTACTTTAGGTTTTATGTGATGTGTAATTCCATCCCTGTTTGGCGGCAATACAAATAACAAATATTTGGTGACAATACAAATATGGTACACTTTTTATAATTTGTGGAGTGGCAGTAATCAGAGTCTTTTGGACTTGGTTGCCTTTCCACTGTGGAGCTGCTGGGACAGCCCTTGGGAGGGGTTGCTAAAATCCTGTTTCTCTGCTCCTTGGAATGGATCTCCCTGGTGACACATGGTGACAGACAACGTCCAAGATCAGAGCACTCTCCATCAAGAGCCTGTGGCTGTCCAAGATCAGAGCACTCTCCAGCAAGAGTCTGTGGCTGCTCTGATGTGGCCCTGAGGCCCATTCCTGCAGTACCTGGGCTCAGACACCCTCTGGGTGGGAGGCATGCACACCTAAGGGCAGCTCCTGGTTCAGGCTGCAAGGCCACCCTGTCTGCCAGCACAGCATGAACCCCAGAAACACTCAGGACGGGCCACCAACACCTGGAAGCAGACACAAAACACACCACAGTGGAGAGGGCAGAGGAGGGCACCAGCAGGCAGGGGAAGACTGACCCTCCCCTAGAACCAGCCCTAATGGGAACAGGGGCCATGTTTCCACAGTAAATAAACTCCATTCCCCACTGGAGTTCATCATGCTGCTGGACAGTTTTCTAAGTCTCATTGGCAGGGTTTTCAGTGAACAGGGTTCCTCTGAACTCCTTGTCCACAGCCACTGGTGCTGACCCAGCTGTCCTTGCCTGTGTCGCCAGGGATGCTGGCAGGGGCTCACACAGCAGGACAGGACCTTTGGCCTTGCAGGGCTGGGGGACATCACAGGGCAGGGGCTCCAGCACCACAGGCAGCTGCAGCTCCTTCCCAATGCTTGCCAGCTTGCTCAGCCATCTCTGCCACCCCGGCTGTGGCCAGGTCAAATTTCTCCAAAATCCCTTCACTGCCGCCTGATGGCACCAGCTGGAACCTCCTCTGAAGGCCAGGCCCTGCCTTTGCTGCACATCAGGGCTCCCAGGAGAACATTTTAGCAGAGATGACCTCTGTAAACACCAGCTGCAGATGCTCTGACAGGAAGGCAGTGCTGCTGTGCTGCTGGACCAGGGCTCACACCAGCAGCTGGGCTTAGAGGCTCTAGAGCTCCAAAGGAGAGGGCAGAAACAGGAGACATCCAGACTATCTTTGTAGGAATTGAGTTTATATTCTGTGGGGTTTTTTTTTTCCCATTCTGCAGCATCTAGATGCAAACTAAGGTAAGTTCTCCTTCATGCAACCAAAATAAAAATAGGACAGAGTGACAAAAAACCAAAGGTTAGCAGTTTCTACTTCAGTTTTTCACTATTTTAAACTCATATATGCACCTAAAATCAATTACTGCATTTTTTTAAAAGGCAGAGAATGTAAATATTCAAAATCTTGGGTTGCACCTATTTCTGGAAAATGTAACGCACAGCCTGCAGACTCCAGTTCAGTACTCCCAACGTGGGAGTGGGAGGACTGCGTTCACATGAGACATGAATTAGGGCCTAAAAATATGTCCTAGTAATAAAGGAGAAGCTAATTTTAACTTTCAGCATTGCCACTTTCAGAACAGAGCTTCATTTAGAGGAAATCCAGTGTGCAAGTGTGGGAACCTGCCCCCAAAGCTCAGAATATCATCGGGTAAGACACAGGTCTTCCCTGCTGACAGGGCTGGGGGGACGAACAGCCCATGGCACTCCTACCATCCCACCAGGAGATGTAGAAGAACCATGGCTGTAACTGCATTCTCTACCATTCCTGTAATTGCAGCTCTCACAGGGCTGTGTGAGCACATCCAGCAGAACTGGAACTGCTTGGACCATCTTGATCCCAACCCTTTAACAGCTCTCTAGGACACACCAAACTGAAGGCCCTGACATGCACCTGGACAGACACACACACTTCATAGACTTCTTCATAAAACAGAGTTTTCTGGCCATGGAAAGCACGTGCAGAAGGTGACACAGGCGTGGGTCTCGGGTGCAAGTATCACATCAGCTCTCCTGCCACAGGAAAGGCTGCTGGTGAGGTCTTGCATCTCCTCTAAGTCCTACCAACTCTTGAGCCATCTTCTGAAGAAACACTTGACCCAAAATTCAGCCTCACCTGTTCCTTGCTGATACACTACTGTTCAAAGACACCAGCTAAGGGCAACAGCCAGACTGCACCTGTGTGAGAAGAGAGCAATGCAATCTGAGCAATGCAAAGCTGTAAGTGAAAAAACACCTGCAAAAGACGTCTCTAAAAACAGAGGCAGTCGGAACAGGAACATGCCATTTCTCCTGAAAGGCTACTTCTAAAAGGTAGTTCTTCACGGGAAAAAGAAATTAGTCCTAGAGACTATTTCAAAATGCAACAGAGCTCTGTGGTCTCAGCTACACTTGCTCTGTGCTCCATGAGAAACTGGCAGACTGGAGCCACAGCCCCAGAAAGGTGCTTCCCACTGCTACTTCTAGCTGAAATGCACCTTTCTGCACATGTTATTTCTTATTCATGTTTGAAATTACTTTTTAATCAAATACCTCAAAAGACCACAGAGAGTTCTGAAAGAAATAAAAAAATCCATTCAAAAAGTAACAGACATGAGCTGTTTTCTTTCATCCTATAATTCCAGAATGAAAATATTTTAAACTATATAATATTACAGCATCATTCCAAAACCTGCACTAACACTATCGCAAAGTGTTTGGAGCTGCTGCAGATTTTGGAAGGCTTAGATAGCATGAATAACAGAAAAGTGTATTTGCAGGAGACATCAGCAGCTGGGTGGCACCATCTAATTAATATAATAAATGATGCATTGGAGAGCCCAAATACCCCCATGGCCCAGTTCAGGCCATAGACAACAGGGTCCTTTGGGTGGACATGACACAGGGGTATCAGCTGCAGCAGAAAGGAGACACAAACTCAATTCTGCATAAATTATGTGACAGTTGGATACAGACAGCTCCTTTTGGAGAAAAAAAACCCCTCTGTGTGATGCTACCTGGTGTTTGAGATTGTGACTAGGACAGTAGGAGGGATGAGCAAAGAAATGATTTTATTCACCACTCTTCTACCTGCGCTGACAAATGTACAATGTGTTGGGAAAATTTCCACTATCTTTTCATGCTGTGAGTCAGTGAGGGGGAAGAGAAAGCCTGCCATCCCAAGATTTCCAGCTGGAAATAGGTAATGGCAAACAGGTACTTGATCCCTCAAAATCTTAACCCCGACTATATAAAAAAAACATGCAAGCAAGTGCAGCAGGGAAAATTGCTCCCTGCTGAAGCTATGAACAAGCAGGCTTCCCATGGAAATCTTGACAAGGAGCTGAGGGAAGCTCAGACCTGAGCTTCTGAAGGAGGATGGTCCTTTCACTGTCACCAGCAGCTGGTACAGCTGCAGGTCCCTTAACGGGATTTTCTGAAAAGCACAGATCTTGGCATCTGAGAACTGAATGAAAATGTTGGATTTGTTTACTTACTGCAAGTATACAAATATGTGTATATTTCTATCCCACATCTTTGCAAAGAAAATTGTGAAAATATAAACGGATGGAAGCTCTGCAAAAGAAACAATTCATCATTGCCTTTTTCCATCCAAAGTTTCTTAAGCCTGATTCTTAAAAAAAATGGATATCTGAGGTCTAAAATTCTACAAAAAACCACAAGTTGTGGACTCCTTGATTTCTGTATTTCCCCATGGCCCATCTGCATGGATTTATTTTCAGGCTAAGAGCTCAGATAATGCAGAATGTAACATTTCACCCTTAAACCCCCCAGTTATAATAAAGAATAAACAATAATCATGATGAGTACAAGATGCAAAGAGATTAAATACAAGGCAGATGTTCAATCTTGTCTTTTCAACTGAGATTATAAATGGTCTGAGCCTAAGAGAAAAATTCAGAGCCTGAAAGTGAAGGTTTGCTAATCAATCAGTTATAATGGTATAGGGGATTACAGAGCACAATTAAAACACACCGAAAGCAAGAATGACAAAGGAGGATGGAGAAGGGAGTATGGAAGCAGCTCTGTCAACAGAGAAACATCACTACACAAGCAGCTGAAAATGATGCAGCTCATAAAAAAACTTGTGTTTAAGAATTAAAATCCAACTACAACAACAAAAAGACAATGTTATAAACTAAATTAATTCCTGGAAATTTGTTCCAATGTTTATTCTAAAAAAATACAGAGTTGGATCCAAGCTCCTTCTGAAGCCTAGGACAGAATTTCCATTGAGTCCAGCCCTTTATAGAAATATGAATGTACATTAATACAGGCATTGCTGGAGTACATATTGGCACATTAATATGCATAGTACAAGAGAGTCTGTGCTTAAGTACATAAATAGAAATTGAATATAAACATATGCATTCATAGCTTTGAAGTTCCATTCATAACAAAACAGCATAGAGAAACTATTTGCATTTTTACAAGATGATTTCTGCCTAAGTCAGATACTGAAGTGCTACTGATACTCACAAGGCATTCAACAGATGGGTAGTCTAGACTGATAACTTCTGTGCTAGGCAAGTGTATTTTCAAACCTCCTTTAACATTAAATTCTGACGCTGTCCTGTAGGGATGAACTAAGGTCCTTTCCTGAGTATGAAGTTTTAACTTCCTTGTTTACTTTATGAAACCAATTTGGCAGTGATCCACTCCTGATAGCGCCAGTTAGCATGACCCCAATCCCATAAAAATTATCACCAAGACCAATCTGTGCTGAAGACTGTCACCTCCCATATAAGAATGTCCTATTGAGATGCAGGTCCCATAAGCTGTAGAGCCTGGTGCTCCTCAAAAGCACAGATTCCCATGTAATAGGGTAGGATTGGGCTCCTACAGTCTTCCTCTTGATTCTGCTCTCAATCTTTCTCTTTTTTCTAGTGGAAACAAAAAGGGAAATTGTGCTTTATTTGCAACTTCTCAACAACATTGATGAATGCATATTTGCTGTAATATTATCTACTCCACTGAAACTACTAGATAACTTTAATGGATGAAAGTGGATATGATACAAGTGAGGATAGAAGAAGAATAATTTCTAGCTCTTTTCTAGTTTTGGAAAATGAATGCAATAAAGTGATATCCTGTTAGAAATACTTTTGCTTACCATTTATGCAATTTTAAGCTGTATTACGAAGGTACCATTTATTTGTATGGTTCACTGCTTGCCCTGAGAGACCTGCATTTGTTCAAAGTATGAACTTATTCTAGATTTAAAATTTTAAGAGCAAACTAATGTAAAAACATAATGAAATCACCTTCAAATCTGCTTACGTTCTCACTTCCCACACAAAATTATTTTCATCACAAAAATAATCCCCCAAATTTGTCTGAGATTATTCCAGCAAATCCCACGGCCAACAAATCCTAAAACATGCTCCACCTGTTAGTGAAACTATCATAGTAATTGTCTGGGCTTTTATCTAATGAATATGCATTACAGCAGTCAAAACAAATTCTATCTTAATCTATATTACTGGGGAAAGTTTCTGAAACAAGCTGTTGCAGAGAAATTTATATAATATGTTGTCAACATTCAGCAAAGACAAGCTGTCTGCCAGAGAGGGCTGATGGAAACAGTTTCCTACATTTGGTCAGGGAGATGTTTTTGTGCTACTCTTAAGCCATGCTTTTGTCTCAAGGTGTGCTGAGAGCATCCCATGCCCAGGTGCCTTTAGCGTGCCTGTACTGCACCTCCCTGCAAAGCCTGAGCTGATCATGACCAAGAAGCCTCTTTTTGCCATGTGGGTTTCTGTGAGTCACCATCTCTTCTATAATGTGCAAACTCACTGACACCTGTTGGGGAAAGGACTGATGGAAATTCAGCTGTCTGCCTGCACAAAGGCTGTGCGTGACTGCACCTGCACCAGGGGTGTGCCTGACACCAGCAGTGCAACAGGAGGTATGGGGCAAACCAGCAACAGGAAAGGTACTGGAAACCAAGATTAACAAGGTTTGTAAAATTAACCAAGATTAACAAGATTTGCAAAATTAACCAAGATTAACGAGCCACTCTTCCCAATCAACTGCCTGCCTATGACACTCACATTGCTTTTGCTATAATGGCCATTAAGAATAGTCTCAGCCTCTTATCTTGACTTTTTGCCGTCTCCCTTTTCTAAAGTTGCCTAAAGAACACAGGAGGCAACTTTATGCGCCAGCATCAGAGAAACATCTACTCAGCTCAGGAACCGGTAGCAAGATCAGTATAGATATGCTAAAACAGAACAAGCCCTAGGAAATATATACTGTAAGAAGGTGCATTATGAATTTTTTTTGTATATAGAAAATTTTTAGCAAAATAATAGTTACATATCCTGTTTCTGATTCCATGAAAAAAGCTAAGCACCAGCACATTTGTATGCAGATCTTGTTACTTATTATTTACTGCTTTTCTGAGCAGCAATGGAATGACTGAAGAAGTGATTTTGCTGAACCAAGGCCATATGTTACCCCAAAGACCTTTGATGATATATTGGTCCTCTCCAGGCACCAATCTCCTATATACTTTCCTTTTCATAATTTGTATGAATAGCAGCTGCTTCAGTAGGTGAGGATACAAACAAGGGAAGTAGGATAGTAAAAAGAAGGGGAGGAAAGAGATGGGTGTTTTGGTAAATAAAAAAAAAATTGAAGAAGTGCAAATATGTGGATTTTCGAGGTTATATACACTTTTATTTTAGGAGTGATTTTTTGGAACATTTGTGATTATCTTTATTGAGATGGCTTCTGAAGTGCTTAATTCATTCTCCTGTTAAAACAGCACTCTGCAAGACCCAAACCAGTGTATTGTTGCTGCTTGGTTTCAGTTAATTTTAGAGACAATTGTTTTGAGGCAAAATTAAGATAATTATGCATGAGGAATAGATTTTTAAATTATTTTTTAACTTTATAAATCACTTTCTTGGACTCCGAAATGAGTCTTAGTTCTTTTTTCATCTAAGATGTATCTGCCACACTTTAGTCAAAAAAATATTGTTAAAGGCTAGAGTGAATTTAGAGTGGTTTTAGCTAAAGTGGAATAGTCTTTTGGTCTTCTGAAGAGCTTGTGCATAAATGAAATTGATGAACTACAGTTGAGGTACAAATGTAGGGACTGTTACTATGATTTTAATGGAAATGAAAGTGATGAAATTTAGAAATTAGTATTTAATCCTTGTGAAATTAAGTGATTCATCTAAAAGGGAAAATCTCATTTAAAAAAAAAAGTAACCTGTAACAGTTTCAATGAATTCCATAAGCAAATTTCAGCATCTGAAGGAAGTAACGTATGTTACAATATTGGAGTTATTGTGGCTATTCTGCAGACTTGTCCACAACGTGCTGCGTAATACTGACAAAAGAGCTGCCTTTTAAACATAAACTTTGCTACCTAGAAACCTCATCCCCAGCACCTATAACAAACCATTCTGGGAGAAACAGAAGCTGAAGAGCAAATGTGATTTAACACCTCAGAAGAACCAGATCCCAACGCCTCTGTCAAACACAAAACAGATAAGTAAACACGAAGCCCTCTTCTTTCCAGCAGCAGCAGACAGAACCGCTTTGCCATGCTAGGGATCGCCCTCTCCTGCCTGGCAGCCCTGGTGTCCTGCCAGCCTGCAGCCTGGCACACGGCTCACCTTGGCACCAGCAGCTCCGGGCACCACCGTGGCACACGTCAGTGACAGAGCCCAGCAGTGGCAGAGCCCGGCAGAGACACACAGGCAGTGACACACGGGCAGTGGCATCCAGCTCCAGCTGTGACACAGCCACAGCAAGGACTCCTACAAACCAGAGCCAGGTTCCTTGGACACTTGAAAGCAGAGGCACAGATTCCTGCATTCCTACCTCAAATTAATTCTGCAACAGATCAACTGCTCTGACTCAGTTTCCCACCCGTAAACTGGGTGAATATGGCCTGTCTGCCTGTCAGAGTTAATAACTTTCCATAAGTAGTTTGAGAGTGTACCTGGCATGATCACACTGATGCATTTTTATTAACTCTGGGCAATAAGAATCCTTGTGTCACAGGCATCTTTTATGAAAAATCCTTTCTCCTCAGGAACAAAATGTAAACAATTATTATCTGCTGCTGTGGAATGCAACAGGTGGATCTGTGATTGGTCTCATGTGGTTGTTTCTAATTAATGGCCAATCACAGTCAGCTGGCTCAGACTCTCTGTTCCAGACAGAAGCCTTTATTATTCATTCTTTCTTTTTCTATTCTTAGCTAGCCTTCTGATGAAATCCTTTCTTCTATTCTTTTAGTATAGTTTTAATATAATATATATCATAAAATAATAAATCAAGCCTTCTGAAACATGGAGTCAGATCCTCATCTCTTCCCTCATCCTAAGACCCCTGTGAACACGGTCACATCCTTGCTGTCTGGGATGAGTTGGAACTAGCTGAAGAGAAGGATGATCTTACCATTGTCAGGGAAAAAATAGTCCTATGTGCCTTACATCATAAAAGCTCAAATTTAATAAGGAATTCAGTGTTAGCCTTCAGGAAAATCTGACAAAACATCTTTGTCTATGGCTTCTTACCACATTTAAGCAGAATGTATCACTTGCTTAAAAATGTACCTGGGTTAACCAATCTATAAAGCACTGTTCTGTTAAACTACTTCTGTTACAAACCAGACTTCTAACTGCAAAAGACTATTTCATTTCTGACTACTCAAAAACTGTATATATTTTTAAATTCCCAGGTTTTTTTGACACCTAATAATCATCTCCTGGAAACTGGTCCTGTCAGTAACTTACTGCCCATTTTTTACCTTGCAGTTTACACTTTGTGCTGTAACATGAAAAGATTTCAAAGTTCTCTCCTTTTTTTTTTAACAAAATTAATGCAGAGATAAAGTCTTCTTTTAAAAGAAAGAATATAAGAGAGTACAAGTTAACCTAGAAAGATAACTTTTGACTTGTTCTGGCAGAACTGAAATGCTTCACATTTATCCTTGAACACTCTTGTATATTGCCTCTTCTTGTGTAGAAAATTTAAAGAATTTGCACAGTCAAACAGTTTTATTAAAAAAACCCCAAAAAAAAAAAAAAAAAAAAAAAAAAAAAACACCAAAAAAAAAAAGCATCAAATGTCTTGTGGTTATGGATTCCAGTTAAAGGCATAAAAAGTCCTCTTTGTGGGCACAGCACCAGCTAAAGCAATTCTCTGTTACACAACGGTAAAAACTGATCATTAAAAACATGAATTGCAAACAAGTCAAGTATCTTGATTTTAGAAACAACAGATTTTACAACAGACACGCATCAGATGCTTTAGCATAAATAAATGATAAACACAGGTCAATCAATAATCTTTGAAGCAGTTGCAAGTGGAAGAAACCTGCTGTCAGTGGTATTAAAGAACATTCCCTTTTTGTACTGTTTCTTTTAAACTCCTAAATCCACAAGCAGCAAGAGCTGAGCTCCACTTTAATTACTGCGCTGCTCAACAATGAGGCACTGCTGACCACTGCAGCCTGCTTCCCAAAATCCCCATTTATATGGGCATGTAAATAGCAATTCATGATTGACAAGAAGAAGGGAAATTACAAGCTGGAAATAGCTAATGAAAGTTAATTTTGGATAAGTTTTGTTCAGGAAGCCCTGGGCATTTTGTCTGGTGGTTTGCGGCAGGGCTGCTGGCATGGATGCAATGTAAGGCACGAGCTTGAAGTTGGCTTCTGCTCTGTTAGTCCTTCTGTAGGATTCAGCTGGAAAAAGATCAGCACACCTTAGAACCTTAAGAACCTTAACAACAAATCCACCTTTTTGGTAAAGGTTTGGGGTTTCCTGACGTGAGTATTATGGATTCCTGCATACACACCTGACTTCACCAAGCTGAATTACTTAGCTACTCAAAAAACATACCTACACAAATAAAACACAGAAATATTCCAAAAAGTCTGGCTTATAAGAAGTGTCTTTCACTTCTCTATTTCTCACTCTAAAACAACAACAACAACAAAAAATCATAATCCTTCTGCAGTTGTGCCTTTGTGATTTGTCTATAAGACGACTGTTATTGCACAGAGAAAGATCACACACAAATACTATGAGAATTTTTATACACACATTTTTAAAATTACTAACATACAGTCTGGATGGATGAATGTGAATAAACACAAATTATATAAGAGTATTTTATTTTTACATCACTAAACAAAATACTTCAATGGAATATAAAAATTCTTCATATAATTTGAACTCTACAGACTTTAAGACCCTTTGTCCTATATAACCTGGAGTTTATTACAGTCATTCACTTCATACAGCTAGACAACTATATTTCACATAAAAATGTATATATGTGGCTATATATTAAGGCACAAACACATATGTACATAGAAACAGTTCTGCAACCCTGATACTGAGAAGTTCAATTTCAATTTTACTCTGAGTAGGGGCAGCAGAATTAGGCCTTATACAAAGGTAACACATTATTACAGTTGGCTTGAAGGCCATCATTTTACATTTGTTAAATCCCACTATTTAAGGAATAAATAGCCATTTCACAGTCTCTGAGAAGTGGCAAGAAGCAAGCAATTGCATAAAATCAGTTGTGTGTAAATCCCTAAGAAGATGGAGATAAAATATCTGTCAAATTCTACTTATTTCTTCCCACACTTCCCAGCAGCTTTGACTCTTCACGCTGATGTTTCATTAGCATTTGGAGAAAGGTTATTTTATTAATAATTCTGAGCACCATTTCTCTTGCAAGGAACAAAAAACGGGGAAAAAAAGTCACACTTTAGCACAAAGTATTTTGCTGAGATCTACTTATTGCTCGTTCCTTATTCCAGACTTGCGCAAAAAATGCCACCCGCACATACTGCAGGTTTCAGAAACAGCACTCACAAGTGGCACAGCCCCAAAATCAGACTCTGTAGTTGGTTTAGCACTGAGACCAAATCCGAACCCAGCACAAAAACACTTTCAAAAACACAGATTAGCTTGCAGGGGTAATCCCCTATGACACAACACTCATCTGATGACGATGCACTGGCAGTCACACCAGTACCTGTGGGGTTTTTCTGCTTAACAAATCATCTTGTGTTTGTAAAATTTGTTTTCATCCCCTTTTATTTCACTCTTTTGTTTCTTTTTTTCAAGAGAAGGAGAAATGGGTGGGTTGAATTAATTTTATTGTAATCATCCTAACCTCAGTACAGAATCAAAGTAAGAGACTGGGAATCAGTCTCAATTTCGGTCTATTTTTACATATACCACAAAAGGCGTTGAGTGGGAACACAGAGAGGAAGACGACTTAAAAAGCTGTCAGGAAAATTCCAAGGAAATGTGCCTGCCTCCCTCCCAGCTGTGCTGCTGGATTTGGGAGCACAGGGCAGAGGGATGTGCCTCGCCATGGCCACGGAGCCGAGCTGAAAGGCGCTTCCTGACCCGCTGCCATGCCACGGCCTCCGCTGGGGAAACGCCAGAGTGCAAAAAGCCTCACAGTGAGCAGCAGCGATTAAACTGCCTACAAATCACCTTTCCACCTAATCCAAGCAAGTCAGGAGTCAGATAATTTCCTGGAAAAGAGGATTCATATCTCATATTAAAAAAATGAAATCCTTCTTAATGTATCCTACCCAAAGCCAAAGCCTACAGTCACTGAATTGAGCATCAAACTTAGCAGTGCGAGTCTCAGCTGAGCTAATCAAATACCTCAAACTCCCTACAAATAAGTTTTGTTTTTCCATACCTTGAATGAACAAAATTCCCAGGCCAGCTATGTACAGTCTCAACAGAAAAAGTCCTTCTACTCCTATTAAAAATGCTGAAATTTTCCTTCCTTAAAGGTCTCTGTCTCAATAAATTAAAAAATCAGGAATAAATTAGAGTAGCCTGTTTACCTTCTTTATAATCTTTCTTCTTTAATATGATTTTACTGTATATTTTCTTATGTTTATCTCTGAAGTAAACAATACAAATCTTACCAATTTTCTTCTACTGAAATTTTACACACCTCTAATCCCTTTTGCCATGTGTCTCTGAAACCTCAGTATTTCTACTACACATTTGGGAGCTAGAACAGCCAGAACAAAATAGAATATACCTAGTGAAAATTCACCTTTCATTCATTAATGTCACGGTAATATCTTCAATATTAGCCGTCCTGCTCTTTACGCACTGTGCCCTGCTCCGTGCTTCCCTTGTTATCACGCTTTGCTTAGCAGAGATTTTCATTACACCAGCCATGGCAATGTCCAGTCCTTAGTCCGGAGTGTGTATTGTTAATTCAGGGTCCAAAAATACATCCTCATATTTCAAATCTGCTGTAAGAAGCAAGAAATTTCAGACTGATTGAACGACAATAACTCCATCCATTTAATGCTTTCTGTTAAGGCATTAAATTTGGCTATTTTATGACTCAGGGAGGGTTGCCTGTTAGTATGGGTTGACAAGCTGCTTCCGCCAGTTAACAAAGCAGTCTGTTTAATATGTTATATATCACAATATGCTGTTAGAACTCCTCCGGGTTGGCTGCTTCGTTTCAAATTCATACAGCGGGGAACAAAGGTCAGCCACAGCAGAAAGGTAAGCGCTTCGTTTTACTATTGGAACTTGCATAATTTGCAGGCAAAACAAGCTGGTTTACACAGCAGACGTCAAGTTCATCACAGATGCCTTGAGAATGATCTATCTGCTGATGCATATCAGCCTTTTTTGTCTGGATAACTAATCACTTACACGGAAAAAACGGTAAACTGCCTGAAAGGTTGTAGAGATAGTTAGCTGTAAACACAGGGATCAATTCACGTTCATTACTACTTGCAAAACCTATACAATATTGGCCAGCAGTAATTCAAAAGTAGTACAATTAACAGAGATCAGACAGATATCCTCATGTTCGCTTTTTTGAGACTAGCTAACCTATAAGGCATTAAAGGAGCCTAAGAATACAGTTTGCACAGACCTTTAGTAACTTGGAACTTCACAAGGCAATTTCATCTAACCTTTAATTCTTAGTGCAGAATTTTCCATTTTAGGTTATCACTTCAGAAAGGGCTGCCTTTAAGCATTTTTCAAAACTCCATTAATAACCACTTAAAGTGGAACTTGTAAGCAAAGCTCTCACTTTATGGGAGAATTTTCCTACGTAAGTCACCAAGGAGAACCTACAAAATTTTAAGCAATAAGAAGTGATTTCCAACAGTAGGATTCCTTGCCACTAGCTTTATATGCCTGTGTATTGCCACTGAGGAAAGCAAAACCTCTGACAGTATCTGTGGCCAGAAAGGTAAAAATTACAATATACGTTATTCCTCATGTAAGACGTGGTCAATATTCATACCACGCTTTTTCCACTTACATAATTAATACTTCAAGATAAAGTTGAAGTATTTTGTTCTCTTTGAAAGTAAAATACACCATTCTATTGTCCTCACAATTACATGCTGTTGCTAGGAAGTTACAACTCTGCTATAACCTAATCGTCTGCTATTTAGATATGGACTCATGAATCCCATATTTTTATTCTAAATTTAAGTTCAGTCATCGTAGCTAATGTCCTTGATGCTATCTCAAATTGCTGTCATTACACGGATCACTAGAAATTGGAGGTAATAGTAAAAAAGAAAAGAAAAAAGAAAGCTACCAAATTAGATGATGGATAAAGGTTTAATCAATTTAATTTTATCACCAAATCCATTCCCTTCCTCTCGAGCTGTCAGGGCACGAGATAAGCGGAACACGTCGTGAAGCACAACACAATCCTTTTGTGGGGAAGGAGTTGTGTCCCTGAACCTCGCCAAGATGAAACATGCTCATTTATTACTTTGGCATTGCAGGATGATGAAGAACCAAGCTGGTTTCCTTCCTTCATCTTCAGCACAAGCTTTATATTTCATTAATTTTTCATGGAATTTCATTTCACAATCATTTTGCCTCACTCACCCACTTGCTGCCCTTATTTAGTTTATTCTGTCAACTTTTATTTCATGCCCCATTGTATCAGCAGCGACTCTGGCCATGGCTTTCTACCACATCAGGGATACCTGATGCCCTCCTGCTTCCAGTAATTAACTTCACTCAGTAGCCCTATAAATGGCATTGCAAATAAAGGGTCTTAATTGTTGTCTTACACTGGAAAATAACTCAGAAGGGTTATCTATCCAATCCCCTATTTCATACTTACTTTCTGTGTGTTGATTACTAGGAAGTTGCTGGAGGCTGCTGAAGTGTGGCCTTCTTAGTATTATCAGTAAATGGCAACTCTGCTTTTGTTTGGTCTACTTGTAATGACTTATCTGGGAAAACAAGCCTTCTTTTCAAAATCTATACCACAGGCTATGAAATGGGCACAAGATGTGCTGAGTTCTGCCAGTACTCTGCCATATTCCAGGGGCCTGAGAAAACACAAGAACCGCAAACACTGTAACTGCCTATAAACCCCAAGAAATTTTAAACAGGTTTTTCTACATCAATAGGCATAATTTTCTCTCCTCTGGTCATTTTATACACACCAATTCAAAAAACTCCAGCAACTCAAAACCAAGCAAATAGAGAGAAATATAAAATATCTATTACTGCTGCCACATGAAATTAGTATGCAGATTATCTGTCCAGCATCCATATTTATTTTTAATTAGATCTTTGAAAAATTAAGATATTTA
>NW_005054422.1:991917-994707 GCF_000277835.1 Geospiza fortis
TTTCTACCTATACTAATTTAACAAATAGGTCTAAGTGTGTAAAAAGACAAATAGGTCTTTTTATCACACATTCTGCACAGAGTGTAAAACTGAATAAAATCACTCTAAGTCTAGGTTTGCAATATGATATTCACTGCATAGACATTTATTGCTAAGGCAGGATCTTACTGAAAGGATTGCTGGATTTCATAAGCACGAAAATAAGATGCATGCAAATTAATTACTGGACGATAATACTGTACACGGGAATAATTTTCAGTGTCCTACACTTTTCAGTGCTTGATTTGCATATATGGATATTCACTCTCTGCCTCTTACTGCATGTGCGTTTTTCTTGTGGTTTTTTTTTTTTTTATTTTTAGGCCAAATGCACAAGGAAATTCAGATATTCAGAGAATGCAGTTTGCTTTCCTTGGTTGAACTTGCTTTCTGCCCCCAGGAAACTCCTAAAACAGAGCATCCAGGTATGGAGCGAAGTGCTATACCCACACACACAAATTTATAATTCACACTAACCAGAGCAAAAAGATGACTGAAAACATGGAAAGTAAAACAGAAGAGATAAGCAACAATGCTAAATAAAAAATAATAACTATTTCTGCTGCTGTACATTCCTAGATATTCTATTAAGCAATGTCTCAACCTGGTTTTACAGTTCTATGTAACATGTGTAATAAAATATGGTAAATTGTATAAATAATTTGCTGAGTCCATTTCCTTAAGGACTGGGGATGTGACAGATACATTCATTTCCTTACTTTGTCTAATACTCAATTGAAATTTAAGACTACAGTGAATTTTTTTGCCTCCTCATGTTCATAGGTATCCCTGTGTACGGATGTGTAAACATATGTGTGTAGTTACACACTTTAAAGCGGCTACCAAAAGCGTTCCTGCTATAAACAACAAGATATGTGCTGGAGAATAGTTCGAAGTAAGTGTCTTTGGTCTAACTCTCTGCAAAGACTTTCTCACAATCTATTAAACAGATCAAACCTGCAAAACAGTGGAGCCGACAACAATTCTCATTTAAAAAACAGTAATTTAATAGCCTAATAAACATTTTCTTGACTAGTTTCCTGAATAGTCTGTTTGTTAAGCAACACCTCCTTATGAGATACCATAAAAATAAAAGAAAAAAAGATGGTCACTAAATAAAAATAAAATACCATAATAGTAAAACCCAAACAGGATTTTATACAGGGCATGCTTTAAGTTACAGGAATTTTTTTGGCCAGCATGATTTTATAGAAATGTGTATTTTTTTAAATGTATACTGTGATTACAAAGAAAGGAAAACCAAAATCATAGGGACACAAATCTGTAATTAGTATACTAACCACCTACATTATCTGAAAAGTGGTTACAAATAGCACATTTGAAAGCATAAAAATTAACACTTCAAGTGCACATCCTATTGATGTTGGCCAGTTAAGCACTTTCTAGACTGCGATCCACCTCCAGCTGTGCATTCTGCAAATAGCTGTCAGCTACCAAGTTATTGTTGAGCAAGTTTTCATGTTTGTTTATTTTAACACATTCAACTTTCACCTTGTTTTGGCAAAACAAAGCAAAAAAGGACGCATCAGAAAAGTCTTATTGAAAGACCCTAACTTTCATCTGCTCTTAAAAACAAAATTAAACCAAGTACCTTTTCTCCACTGCCTAGATTAATGGTTTATTCTTTTCTCCTGGTCAAGTACAGGTCACTAAAGCTAGGCTGTTTGCAATTCCATAGAAAAACAGGTTTTCTAGAACAAATCAGCATTAAAAAGTCTGTAGAGCACAACTTGATTACAGGAAAATGTAAAGGGTACTGAGTATGCAGGCGCTCCTTTCTGAGAGTTTTAAAATTTATTCTGTAATGCCAAGTAAAAGGCAGTCCTTCTCACCAGGTGTTATAACCTGCTAAAAACCCAGAGAAACAAGTTGAGGTTGCACATCTACTTCAAGTCCTGATATATCTGCACATCTGTTGTTTCTATTTGTGTGCAGGTCACTATTTGTTACGATGATTTTGAATAATAGAGAGTCAACAGATGAAAGTAAAAATAGTGACAAATGACAGACAATCAAATGACACAGCCTTGCATTCAGCACTTGGCCCGGTTTTAACAGCTACTACACAAAAGCTGCTTTCGACATCTTCCTAAAAAGTTATCAAATACTGCACTTACTAACTTCAACATAATCAATAATTAAGAGACACTTAGCTAATGGCACCTATAAATTAGGTTTTCTAGAATCTGAAGGAGAAACAGTACATCCAAAGCGTCAGCTTGAGTGCTAGCTGAGTAAAACTTGTGCGAGTACCACATAGAGATCATAACTACATGTTAGATTATATTTACTGCTTGGATAAACACTCGGACTTCGCATCTCTGCAGTTGAATGCTTTGCAGCTGGGCATGTCTGGCACTCTGCTCCTCGTATCAGTTTATTTTACTTTAAAGTGCTCACAGCCGGTTAACTTCGTCTTTTCCAGGCAAAACATCAAAAATCAAGCGGTAGTGTGTCATCCCCTCTACAGGAGAAAGCAAGACAGCCTTGCGAAGAGCTGTTATCTAGGGCATATTCCCTGCTCGCAATGACATCCTGTAGCTTCACTTTTCCTGCTTACGGCAATTAGCGCCTTCCTACCCGGGGCTCGCTTACGGACGGGGAACAGCACCGAGACACAAAAACTTGGCGGACCTCGTCTAGAAAAGGAGAGAAGCGGTAGTTTGGAGGGCGCGACAGCCCCGGGGGGCTCGGCGCCGCGCTCCGCCCGGGCAGCGGCACCTGCTGCCC
>NW_005054422.1:994985-995308 GCF_000277835.1 Geospiza fortis
CTGACAATAGAGCTGCGAGCAGCCGGTGGTGTGCAGATGGCAGGCGGACAGAGCGGGAAAAGAAAACAACAAGAAAATTACATCTCTCTTACCTTTCCTCTTTGATCTCCTCCTCCTCCTCCTCTTGGACTTGCATCTCAGCTGCCCGCTCGGCCCTCCCGACGCCCTGCCGCTGCCCAGGACGGATGTCATGCCGGTACCTCAGCGAGCAGCACCGCGCCAACGTGCTCTCCTCCCGCGGAGTTTCTCCTCGTTCTGGAGGCGGCTTTTATAGGGCGGTGGGTCGGGCCGGCGGGGCTGTGCCGGGGCTGTGCCCGGGCTCC
>NW_005054422.1:995355-1006876 GCF_000277835.1 Geospiza fortis
GGGGGTGGGGGGGGGCGAGGGGGGCGGATTTGCTGCTGCAAAGTCTCCCGCAGCCCAATCGCTCCCGCCGCCCGGCGCTGACATCAGCTTCGCCAGCCCTCGCCCCCAAACTCCGCTCCCCCGGGGCTGCCGGCTGTGCCCGGCTCCCGGGAGAAAGCGAGGGAGAATGGCCCCGTAGGGAATAAAAACATCCTGCCGCCTCGTCTTGGAGAAGCCGGAGGGGCAGCTCGCAAGAAGGGAGGCTGCAGGGAGGATTTCAAGCCTTTTTTTTTTTTTTGTCTGCTTTAGACCATGTGGACACTGAACACTCCGCTTCTACATACACAGAAATGCCTCTGCTGTCCTCCCCAACCACGCAGTTATTAACTAGTTCACTAATTGCGATGCTTATTATTCCCAGTGAAAGAATATGAGTTACTGTTGAAGGATCCCTGTGTCAACAAACCTTATGCAAGAGGATAAGTGTAGCGATTCCCTTGAATCTCCAGTTATTTTTAAGGTACGTGCTCTGTTACATTCACGATCAAGGGCAAAAGCTCTGTGAAAAGAGGAGTGTGTTGTCGCTCAGACTCACACATTAACACTCTGCAGTGCCTCATTTCGGCAACTGTGCAATTAAAGTGTCGGGAGCAGAGGGGCTTTTACAGAGAGGAAAGATGACAACAGCAATCCTCTGAAAAGCTTGACAACAAAGCATTACATGTTCGTTACAAAAAGCCAGGGTACACAACAGATAAGATACTGCTTTAAGTTACAAGAGACCTACTGCTTCTATGCTCAATTGTCCTTACATATTATCTCGTTTAAAAACACGTATCTGGAAACCTAGGCGGTGACTGGAAAATGGAAGAATATCAAGAAAAATTATGTTAAATAATGAATGTCATCATTAGTGCCTACTGCATTTGCAGTTGGCTGAAGGAGCACAGCAAACCCTTGTTTATCAGAACTCCTTTAAATCTAAAACTTCCTGTTGTTGGAATGTAGGTTACCTGGCTCCTGCTGCTAACCACTTCCACTGCAACCCTCCCAGCTATTAGAAACCCTCTGTGTTTGGCTGGTATATAGGCCTCTGTAATTTTTGGATAAGGCAGAGCTACACCTTACAGATTTTCAAATAAAATAAACAAAACCACTTCCATAAAAGTCTCTAAAGGTGCTCATTTAAACCAGGATGTGGATAACTCAGGTGTGCCAAGATGATGTCACCCATTGGACCCTCTGTGCTCCACGAAGCAGGTCACATATGGTAAGAAGGCCCTATGTGCCCTCACTTTCAGCTATGTGGCTCAGGGGGAAACTGCCCTCCCATCTCAACTGCTAAAGAAAGAGAGCCTGAGAATCCAGACCTGCATTGCTTGAATGTCAGATATAGTTCAGGAAGCTCTACATGAAAGTAGGTTCTTACTTGCCTAGTTTTTACAGGTTACTGGCAGAGATTTTTACAATATACACATCACCCGAACTGCTACATAGCTTAAGTAAACATCTCTTTAAAGTGCTTCTGTCTATTTCAGGGATAAAAACTTGTCTGCAGGGAAACAGAGAGGCAATCAGTATTTTTTATTTTCAGTTTCAGCCTTTAACCTTCCTCCCCTTTTCCTTCTGATTTCTGTTGTTCTGACCACAGCTGACTCTCATCTATTAGTGTGGAAAGAGCTTGTATGTGAAATAGTGACTGCTGCAGGAAAACACAACTTCATGTTCAACTGTACATCAAAGTTCTGACCAGTCTGGTATTTAAGTCACTTACTTTAGAAGCCAGATTTAGAAAAATGTCTTCTGTATTTCAGTACCAATCTGTGTTCTCTCCATCATGGATCTAAAAAGGAAGCCAGATCCAATTAAAAGGAAAATGAGCATCCTGGGACATTAATTCATTTTTAGGAGTGGCTTCAGGCTCAGCTCATTAGATTTTCTGAAGGCTTTATTTCGGATAATATTTTGTTAGCATACTCTCAAAATTGCTGGAATCTAACACGTTAAGAAGACAGACTGGCTTTGCCAGTCCCTAGAGAAATCATGCTACCAAGCCAAGGTGAAAAGCCACCAATTCTCAGAAACTGTTACTCAGTGCTAGCAGATTCACAAACTGCTTTTCATTTCTAGGCACAGTTCTAAGAAAGTATCAGCAAGGCAGCATTAGCAATGACACATCTATACTGGTGGTATAGCTCCCTCCTAGGCTGGTTTCAGGACTGGAGAAGGCATGAAGACAGCTGAAGTCATGCTGCTGAAAAGTTTCCCCTTGGCCTCAAGAAAGTGTGAAAGGAAGTAATTTTTTTATACTGTCCAGCTACAAGGTCAGTAAAATTCCTTGAATGTGCTGTGCTTGTTCCTCTTGTTCCCCACAATGGAAGGAGTTGGCTTCTCCACTCAGTGAAGTGCCCTGTTTCAGCAGCCTTTTTTAACTTGAATGCAAGATTGCCAGTCCCACTCAACTGGGTCTGTGTCTCTGCTCAGAAAAACACGTACATGTTTTCAAGAACTTTAGTAAAGTGACATAAACTCAAACTAGGAAATACAAAACCAGTATCAGTGAGGTGGGAAAAAGCTAAATTATAAAATAACACCGTCTGTCTCAGTTATGTGCTTATGTCTACCATTAGCCAATGCACTTGACAGTTTTATCATGCCACAGAAGTTGTGGCTGTTCCTCAGTGCCCTGGTAACGATTGTTTGTGATGTTCCATGCTCCTTTTTGTTGAGTAAAGCATCTCAGGATTTTTTCATCTTCATGGGCCAACAACCTGTGGAGGTTACGATTATTACCTTCAAACTGAAGTAATTCAGACTGTTCTTTGTTATCTTCAAACTGAAGTAATTCAGATTGTGTTAAAGGCATAATTTCACACACCTTGACTTACAGCCCGTGAAGAAATGCACATCATACCAATGCACAGTCACCTATCCGGGCCTAGGTGAGTCAGCCAGGTAGGAGAGTTTAAGGTGCGTGTCCTGACGTAAATGCCTCTTCCCTGTGCTGTCTGGGAGCTGTGACTCCTCTCATGAACCCATTGATCCCAGCCAGAACATCAAAAAACCTCTGTCCTGTTCTTGCGAGATAGACAGGTCTCTCTCAGTGCTTGAGGTACCCAAGCAAGAAGTTCAAGCTTTGCAGGATTTGTGACAATTCACTTCACTCAGGTTCTCTCAAAAGAGGAGAGCTGAAGGGCAGTCAAAATAGTTTATTAACTGGGAGACTGATGGTGACTATGAGTATGACAGCGGGAGAGTGTGTGAAGCTGGATGGCAGGTTGCACACCTTAATTATGCATTACCATTTCAATTTCTGTGCCTAGGCAATATAGTGGAGAGTTAGTAATCAACAGAAAAAGAAAAAAAATAAAATGGATGAAGGGAAAAAGCAGTCCACCCTTATTTCAGCTAAGGACTTCAGATGAGCAACTTCAGGGGAAAAATTTTTGAGAAAGTTCTACAAATCTGAATATGAGGTCCATGTGTATTATGGGTAGCCAGTACTTTTTCCTGTACAAACATATTTAGATGAAGTAGAATAAATATGAGATCAACTTTTTTCATTATCCCTCTGTTTTTTAAAATTTAGGGTAGCTTGATTTTCAGTGACATGATAATAAAAAAATTGCAGGTGAAACAATTTAAATGCTATATTGAACTTACAAAAATGCAAATATGTAAAATGATGCTGAGCATCTAAGGTGTCTCAGGGAATGCCCTGCACAAATGTTGCAGCATTTGCAGGGGATGCTTCTCTAAGAGCAAAAGGGCCATGCTGAACAGCACAGCAAGTGGGAGAGGCATGCTCCAGACTCTGCACTTCCCAGAATATGCACAAACCCTTGAAGAAGAGGCCATCTGCTTGCCTTATTCTGCAGTTTGCAGCTGGACTGTCCCTTTCCTGAGGAGCTATGTACGCTGCAAGCAGCAGGCCATGGTAGAAATGTTTGCAATTTACTGCTTGGGAGCAGACACGCCCTGTAGGTTCCTGAGAGGGGACCAGGGATGTAGTAGCCACCATCTATTTTTTCCCCTCCTCTCCATCCTGATTTTGTTTGATTTTGCTTCCTCCTGCCTGTGTAGGTAGAGAAAAAAAAAAAGCCCTTAGAATTTGGAAGATAAAAGGTGCTCAAGGGCGTTAAAGCAGGACATGAATGCAATCGTGTGGCTGTGCAGGTGAGACTCCAGAGCCTTCTGCCGCAAAACGCCTGCACTAATCCACTCTTGCCCTACTTACAAGGAGCTGTCAGTGTGGTTATTTGCAGCAAAAAACCACTTTAGCTTTGGGGCCAAACATCACAGGGTGGTGATGAAGCAATGAGGGTAGGGATCCATATTCAGTGTATCAAGTTTGTCAGAAAAATACCTCACTGCAGACAGGTCCTCCTGTCTGCTTTGCATATTCTTGTGCATGAAATATCCCAGGCTGGGTAGCACTGTGGTATTGCATAGCTGGAGGTTAAGGCAGTGCTAAAAGGATTTGCACCCTCACGAAACAGCAACAGAACTGAAGGGATCTGGGATTCTGTGTTCTCTGCTATGGGAAAGCCACAGCAGCCAAGTTTCATCTCCCACAGGAGAAGCTTCCCCTATCCCACTAATTTCTCCAAACCCCATATCTAGTCTGATGGGGCTTTAGTGCAACATGCCAAAAATAAGTGACATCCAACTCCTTGATGAGCACAAGGCAAACATTTCAAAGCTGCTTAGAAAATATTCTCTTTAATGGGGAAAATACCTAGGTGCCAAAGACTGCAAATTGTTGTAATTGTTAAGCCTGTATATGCCACACAAACCAGCAGCAGTCACTGGAGATAAAACTTTCTGAAAGATGTTTGTATGGGTTTACTAGAACATAATTCAGCAACTCTGACTCTTCAGGGGAGTAGAGGTACGGCTCATCACCAGAAACAGTTTTGATTTTAATAGTGTTTCCTGTGTTTGTAAAAAACTGAACCAAAATATGGAATGAAAATGTCCCAAAAGCAGAGATGTCTGAAACCTCATTCTGTCATCAGATGTTTTAATCCCAGCCCAGACTGGTCATAGACAGTTTGTTCATATGAGATTAATTTGTTCACAGACCTTCTTTAAGGCCCCCATTGTACACTTTTCTTTCTGTGCCAGTATCCCAATCCACTTTCTTCAACCACCTAGAAATATATCAAGCTGTAACAGATTATTGTTAATTTTTTATTACCAGAAATTTATTATTATTAATTGATTATAATTCTTGTTAATGTTATTCTTTTGAAATAGTAATTCTCTGATATTGAAATACTGAGAACACATTTTTGTCTTCTACATCCTTTGAATAAAACCTTTACAATGAACAGGTTGCTGGGGGAAAGCCCTCCATGCTGCAGTGGGGCTGTGCAGAACACCCTGGGGCAGAGGAGAAGGACACCTCAACAGCCCTTGGTGGGGCAGGGGTGCAGTGTCACTGGTGGGTCCCCAGCCCACCCAATGCCTTGGCTGCAGGGAATTCCCAAGAGGTTGAACCACAGCATCCCCCTCATGGTGCAGCTGCCTCAGGCTGGGAAATCGGGCACCTGAGAAGAGAATTGTCCAAAACAGCTCATTTCTCTGTGCTGACAGCTTTTTCATCAGTAAAATACAGATGCAAATACTTATGTCAGGGGATTAAGGAAAGTTGAAATGACCATGGGCTGCTTGCACACAATATACGTTTCACCCTAATCTTTTCAGTTTGGAAAACTTCCAAAAATTAAATGATGAATAAATTCTCCCCATAGCAGCCATGTGGATCACAAAGACTTGCAGAATTTTTGATGAAAGGCTACCATCTCCTAAAATGAATGCTGCAAGCCTATGCCATGAGAAACCTTAACCAACTTCTCTGGGACTCTAAAAATGTTTTATAGAGTAATCTTGTGGTAGCTGCCTTGTAGAGAATTAAGGCAGTACTGAAAAATGCTACAGCATAGTTATTGGTATTATTTCAGTAATGTAGTGTGCTACAGTTTAAAGAAGTTATTATTGAAGTATAATTTGACTAAAGTTTACATTTTCAGGCTGAAATATGTTTAGTGTTACAGCCTTTTCTTGGAGACCTCCAGCAGCAGTCACTGACCTTGTTACAGACAGTGGCTGAGGAAAAGGTGTAATAATAGTCAGCAAAGGAAAAGTCTATTGAATTGCATTTACCTCTGGCTAACAGGTTAATCCCCTACCAGATTCATCAAGTTTCTGTGATATCCAATCACTTTACAAAAGGAGTTTCACTGCAATTTTCTGTCAATTTATTTTTAAACATACTTTTCAAAAGGCATTGAGATTTATGTGATATATAATTACTGTAAAGCTGAACACAACAGTTCAGAATGTAAATGCAGAAAAGTGTATGGAAATACAAGAAGGCTGCTGTAGAGGCATATGTTTTCCAACAGCTGGCCAGCAGTAGCAACAGACAGCTACAAATTTCTGATATTTGTAAGGCCCTACAGCCCCTGCTGAGCACCCTACAACTGACAGCAGAGTAAGGTCATTGAGAAAATAAAGAAAATATTATTTTGGAAAGAACTAACTTATAAACTCTATAGTGAAGTTCATAAAAATTATTGTTTATCCTTGGATAACCCTCTCATAAACATCTGATACAATGGCTTTCCTGGGGAAGGTTGTTTGCTGAGTGCAGTGTGGCCATTCAGGAGTCAGAGGATACATACTGCAGGTAGAGAAAAGCAAATAACATGAAGGCTGCTTCATATTGAAAAAAAAACTTTTTTGCATTTTATTTCCTCTGTTATAGCTAATTGATGTAGAATCTAGCTCTAAGTTCTGACACCGCTTTCTCCTGATGGTTGCACCCAGCAGCTGCTTGGTCCTTTTTCATCCTACAGATGTTTGTAAACTATAATGTGTAACTGGTAAATGCAGATGGACCATCCCTTGGTGACTGCTCTTGTAGACTTTCCTACTCTACCAGACTATCCTATGGAATAAGTACAGGGTCTGGATGCTGTTGGTCTGATGCCAGGTCTGAACTCACACCAAAAGGCCTGACCTAAGTACCTAAGTTGGTCAAGATGACAGCAAGCCATATTGCTCCCCAGGAGTTTTGTTTCGTTGGTTGTCAGTGAACTGTTGAGGTAAATACTTTGTCTTGTGTCTGGATGCAGCTCCTACAAATATGGATCCCCAACTCTTGCTTGGGATGTCTAGATGGTATTATAATGTGGATAAGGAAATGTCATGGAGCTATGATTGCCATCATAGAGCTAAATAAATACCCACCAGCACCACTGAAAAAACAATAGCAGTTACTGAATTAAAGAATAAACTCCTTCAATTATCATGAGAAAGAAAGGTAGAATGCAATGCAGTCAATGCTATTAAAGGTTTATCCTCTACCTCCTACGCCAATTTCCCCTTAATTTTTTTTCTCCTGAACTACAACTGATTTTTCTTCCTTGTCCTCAGATAGGCATCAGGAAAGTAGCAGTGCTGAAGCCTCTATCTGCAGAAAAAAATGATACCTAGAGGTGCTTGCATGTGGGTCCCCTACAACAACTGAGTTCCTGGAGCAGAATGGTGTTCTCAGCTCAGGAAAACATGAGCAGCAGCAAAGACAGATGACAGATCCAAAACATGCATCAGGAGAAGCAGGGGTATCAAGAAACACAGAGAGAGCAGTAATTAACCTATGTGTCTCCTTTACCCTAGAAGTCCCAAAGAACCACCTGATATTGGTTGATTCATATGACCAAAAATTGGATGATTCATATGACCAAAAGTTTCAAGCCTATCATACAGATGCAAGTCAAAGACATTATTTTAAGATCTTGGGTAAACCTGTTAAAGCCCAATGTGTCCATCTCAGTGGTGAATCCTGAGCCCTTCCTCTAGATAGGAAATAGATAAAGTCGTTGTACCTAATAACAATTTCCTCCAGAGTGACTTGGTGACTCTGCACTTACCATGTTAATTAGCAACAGCTATGGAGCCCTTCAGATTTGTCTCTGCCCCCTGTCCAAATCCTTCTTCCCTTAGTTTTGCTCACTGAATCTACATTCAGGCATTAATTGCTGTGTATCGTACCAGTGAAGATCAGTTTTACAGGATGACAATGACAGGCAGGCGCTGAAGCACAAGTGCTGTATCAAATAAAACCTTAGCCAAACTGACAAGAGTTGTTTTAAAATAATGAACTTCTCTTTACTGCTGGACAGTTTTGGAATAAAATTTGCAGATGTGAATTTTGCCATGCTTAGTGGTAGGGGAAGATTCAGTGGGAATACAGTTTAGATCTGTCATTTAACCATGAGACTGGAGACCTAAGCCTGGATTGTTCCCACTTATTCTTTACATTTGACTCAGTTGAAGCCCTAAGTGAAGAGTCTTGTCACCCTGCACTCCTTGGCACACAACTGGAGAGAGACAGACAGGCCTTCAGAGAGTAGCATCAACTTTATTTTGGAAGCTGCTTTCTTATTTAAACACAAGCAAATTGGATAGCTTCACTGTGTGAAGCTATGGCAACGTGGGATTTTTCAGTGTTTCTCTGAATCGAAAACTAGCCAAAATTGGGAAAAGTAGATCTTCCCTTAAAAAATAGGTAAAATTTTATGGCTGTGACTTTTTTCTCCCTAGATTTTTTAGTGGGACAAAGGAGAGTAAGATTGAAATGACACCAATATAAAGTACAAAGTATTCTCCTGAATCCTAGGGCTTAAAATATACATTTCCATTTATAGAATCAGTTTAATAAACATCCTTTTCAAATGCTCAATTCCCATTATATCTTATCAAAGGGGAAACAGTTAAAGAAAATTATACCTCAGTGCTTGACTGTTTCTTTTTTTTTTCCAGAAAGAAGTATTAGGATCATATGTTAAGATGCCTTATTTAGAATCTCAAAATTTATTTTATGTTTTTATGTTGACAACCAGAAGCACTGGATAGGAAAAAAATAGCAGAACAAAGAGCTCCCTAGAGATATTTCACGTTTGCTGACTTACTACATCATCATATATGACACTGAATTATTAGTTCAGCAAATACTGAAATAGCACAAGAAAGCTTTCTTGCTCTTTTATCTTCACCATTGTTCTTGGATTTAAACAAGTCACATAAAAAGTTCTGGGAAAAAACTAAAAATATTGAAAAATCATAATTTAGAATGGTGTTTTTTGTACAGGATGCCTCCTTAATCATACTGAGCTAGAAGGCTGGGAGTGTAGTTTCCTTGAGCTCAGAGGACAATTTGGATAGAAAACATGGCCCATCAGGTCTTTAGGAAGTTTTACAGGATCCTTCCTTTTTCTCTCCTCATCTGTGGAAGTGACTGCCCATGCAGAAAGGTGGAAATGGTGCCCTGGTTTGTATCAGACTGAACTCTGCTGTTGTCAGAGAAGCCCCCACACACCACAGCACATTTTCCAATCATGTCACAAGTTAGCTATTTTCAGATTCTTTTTAAAAATACAAATATTAGTGCCTATCAAAATTCAGGCCACCGTGTACAGCATGGTCTGTGTGGGGTCTCAAAGCAGAGGTGAGCAGCTTGCCCTGCCTCTGCCACCTGCACTTTGTGGTCCTGCTGACACAGAGATGACCCCTCCTCACCAACCCCTGCCTGTGTGGGCTTGTTTGATTCCTGTGGCCTTGACCTCAGCTGTAAATTTTTCAAGTGACACTCTGTTCTTTCCTGCAGGAATGGTGAAAGGTAAATGTCTGGGTGTATTATGATTCTCATGACCTTCCGACTGGGAATAGAAGTACAGTACTTCACCAAGAAATCCAACCATAACAACAACTCCAGACTCAGCTGTGTGTAGGAAGCTGTAGTTTAGTATCATCTATTTGGATGCAATAATAAATAAAATTATAATGCTTTGCATTACCATAGATACTGAAAATTTCTGAACTGAGAGTCGTTATTTATTAATGTTGAAACTTTGAAATCATTAACCCCAAGCTGAGGCATGATTGCCTTTTTTCAGAACTAATTCTCAAAAATTGCTGTGATAATTCTTGTTCTTTAGGAACGGAAACTTGATTTTTCTCACCCAGAAAACAAAGACAAAATTCTCATTTACAAATATTTTAGTGGGATCAGATTGTTTTCTTGCAAGCTATGACTTTCATATGCACTGGTGTAGTTTCTTTAAAATGCTGTGTGTGACAGCAAGAGAAAAGAAGAAGACAAAATGAAGCAAATGGATCAGTACATTAAACAATGTCATAAACTGAAAGGAAAGGATAGAGAATGATCAGGAATATATATGTTACAATTTAAAATAAGAAAAATTAGAATGGATTTATTTTAAATTCATGGTACAATTTACTGTGTTCATCTCAGACACTCCCCTTTCTTTTCTTCCCATACCCATTGAAAGATTTAAACACCTTACTTGTAAGTAATAAGCATTGATTCAGCATCCCTCATGAAATGATGCATGATTTTACTCCATCACAGATAATTTCAGAAACATTTTGCTGCCTGCTTTTATCTGCACTCTACTTGTGGAGAGGATTTGAAAAGGTTTGCGTAGTTGCCTGCTCTGCAGTAATGTGAGGATTTTGTTATCCCGCTGAGCTACCACCATTCAGGTGGCTTGGACGCCTTCCTTCTGCAGCAAAATCTCACAAAACCTCTCCCTGAAACACAAAGGTGCAGAAGAGAAAGGGCAAATGATTCACCAAACCTTTTAGGAGACTATTTATATTCCTCCTGGAACACAATTAGTGCTTTTCTTAGCCCCATCTGATCACCTTGTTGTCTTCTGCTTGTGCAACCACTTAAACAGTTTTAGACAGAGATCTTCAGCTGCTTCTGATATCAGATCCAGTCCTGCCTACAGCCAAAGACATCAGACCTGTCCTAATGACTTAAAGACAAATGGGATTAAGCACTGTATCTCATTAGTCCTAGCTAAATACTGACATCTCAGTCGGGTTTGCACATCTACAGTCCTGGTCAGAGCACAGCATCCCAGTTTCAGGTCAAGTTCACAACTCCCCAGCTGTGGGATGCTCTCTTCCTTGCTTGTGCCAGCTGTGATTGCTGACATACCAGCTTGCATTTGCAGGAGACACCCTCAGACTCACAGACACACTTGCTCCCTCTGATAGTCTCATTCAGTATGACAGGGAAATAGAAAACCTAATGCAGTACAGACAGCACTGACATTCATCTAATACAATTTTCCTTTTTTGTTCCCTGTATCTCAGTCTTTCCTCAAGCCTCTGTGCTAAAAGACCTGCCCAATAATTGTGGAAGTTAATGCTAAACTGTTGGCAGAGGGATTTGGGCGCCCAGTTCCCTGTGGCTATGCATGAGGCAATCACGGTGACAGAACCCAAGCATGGTGCTGGTTGCAGAGCCAGCACAGTCTCAGACGCTCATGCATCGGTCTTCCCATGGGGTGTCCAGATCCTTCCTGGGGCTGCCAGCAGCCGGGTGCAGCTGCCCAGAGCCCTCAGTGAGACCCTGCTGGCTGCTGCCCCCTCGAAAGGGACATCATTCCCTGGCAGAGTCCTGGCAGAGTCCCTGCCAGGGGTACCAGTGCCTCTAAGA
>NW_005054422.1:1006941-1075518 GCF_000277835.1 Geospiza fortis
GGGTGTCACACTTCAGCAGGGGTACCAGCCTTGACAGGAGCAGTGGGCTCTATAGGGGACACCGATCCCTATGGGTGGGATCAGCCCGTTTGAGGTGCCGGTCCCTAGATGAGCTGTCGGTCCCAGGGAGGGATATCAGTCCCTGGCAGGGATATGGGTCCCTGCGGTGTCGGTCCCTGGCAGGGATGTCGGTCCCTGTGGTGTCGGTCCCAGGTAGGGATATTGGTCCCTGGCAGGGATAGGGGACCCTGCGGTG
Organism: Geospiza fortis; assembly: GCF_000277835.1. Lineage (NCBI taxonomy): Eukaryota > Metazoa > Chordata > Aves > Passeriformes > Thraupidae > Geospiza > Geospiza fortis. Next base: position 1,007,198 of record NW_005054422.1, read on the forward strand.
TCGGTCCCGGGCAGGGATGTCGGTCCCTGCGGTGTCGGTCCCAGGCACGGTGTCGGTGTGGCTGAGGACAATCCCGAGTGATCCATGCAAATTGCAGCCCCGGTGCAATCAATAGATGTGACAAGCAGCCGGCAGCCGGGGACATAATGAAGGTGTGAGTGTGTAAGCGGCGAACAGATAACAATGCTGTAGGAAATTATAGGGCAGCGCTGTATTGAATAAGTGCAGTGCGAAATGAGCTGCGGCTCGCAGGTCATGCTTCCCCGCTGCTGGAGTGTCTCCTGCTCTTGTCCTTTGTAATTGTAAGTGGCAGCAGCGGCGGCTGAATGCGAGGAGGGCACGTATCCAGCCCTCATTTGTTCTGCATTACAATGCAGCCCTCGCCGCCAGCAGCTGATCCCCAGTGTCAGTGCCCACCTCCCAAGTGGACCAAGAAAACAGTGAAAACTCAATTTACTTGAGAATGAGGAAGGCTGTCGTTAAAACAAGGCTGTCCTTGGAACCGCGCGGAAGAGCATCCTGTAGGAAATAGGGTGAAACTTCTCTGTTTTCTTTAAAAAAGGTGCGTTGGTTTTTCCTCAAAGAAACACAGAAGCAAAAAGCCTTTTCTTTCAGGAAACAAAAAAATCATACATTGAAAGTACAAAATCCTCTAATTTTCTTATTTTCATGTTAAAAAATACTTATAATATAATATATGAAATTTTTTTTAACTTGCGAGAAAGCTTTTGACCACATAGAGTCTTAATACAGACAATTCTCCAGATGCTACTATTCCTCTTACCTTCTTATTAATATTCAAGGGGAGAAGAATGTCTAAAAAGTGTTCATTGATTTTTAATTTCATTTCCAAGTCCAATATGAAGTCCTTCTCTGCATTTTGTTCTGACATTTGGATCAAATCAGCAGTTGTTTTCTGAAACTTCAGGTCCTCAAGACTCTTGCCTCAGAATCCCATTTAAAGGTTTACAGATTAAGTTTAACATTTGAACCTAATCAAAGACAAGGAGGTAACTCAAAGTGCTCTGCACAGTTGACTGGTATTTCACCATCACTGATCGATACTTTCAGGTATTTATGAACACTCCATACATCCCTTCCCCCCTCTTCATAATACCAGGCAATTTTATTTATGTTTTTCTTCACCTTAGCCCTGAAATGTACATTTTTATGGTTGAAGAAAAAGCTATACTTAACACAACACTTGCTCAATGTATTTATTAATACACTGCAAATGTAGATCAGTATTTATTCTGTAACCTTGTCTTAAATCACTCAGTATGGATGCTTGCTTACATTGTTATATAGAATCAGTTTGGTTCTTTTAAATGAACCCACCTACAAATGAAAATAATTCAAGGCAAAAAAATTCAAGCTCTTGTTTTGTTTTTTTTTTTTTTTTTTTTTTTTTTCCTCCCGAAGAAGTGAACAAACCCTGTCTTTTTTTCTTCTGGTTTATTTAGGCCAGACAGCTTCCAGATGAATAAATGTGGGTCTATTTCCCAAATTTCACAGTAGTGCATCCTCAAATAGTGAGGAAAATGCCACCAAAATCTCAGTTTTGACAGGTGACCACACTTCCTGACTCAGTAAGGTGCTGCAGGAGTTAAGCTTGCAAGGTATGGTGGATTTAGTGTCGGTGGAATCTTTTATTTTTCCATTGTTTCTCTTGATTATGTAGGAAAAATCCTGCAGGACACAAATGGATTGCCCATCTTCTGCAGAGGCAGCACTGAAAAAGACACACAGCAGCCTCTGACACCCAGCACTGGGTGGGAAGGAGACAAATTTTGGGAGCTCAGACTGGCAGCACTCTTCACACAAAGGGGCACGTGGGACGTGACCTCCACTGGGAACAAAATCCAGGGCCTGCCATGGTTAATCCTGGGCTTTATTATCTCTCCTTCACATCACTGTGCTTCCTGGTTAGCCCTGCACTGCTGCTGCTCTGCAGAAGTGTGTAAAGAGAGATGCTATCATCTGCTATCTGCCCAAGCCAGAAACAGGCAATACCAGAAAAGCCTGTCTTGTCCAATTTCCAGTTCAGCTTTGCAGACTCAAGAAGTGCAGATAGTTTGGACATACTTTAGATAAGGACCTGAATATCTGGGGTTTTCCTGAGCATTGAATGCCATGCTTCATACAGTTTACTAAATTGTGTCACTAAATTTTTACCTTTCCTGGTAATAGACTTTTTTTTTGCTTCCACCTACCTTCCAGCAGTAGGGCTGCTAAATGGACAAATATATATGTACAACCATCAGAGTGCACTCTCTAGTAGTAATAGTAATAAAATGTGCATATTTGCTCAGTGCACTTGGGCTCTTGAGAAGTAAATGTGTGAAGCCAAGAGCAAGCTTGCCCCATGCCTGCAGTGAGAGTTCACTTTTAAATGTATGATGAAAAAACAGACCTTGCCTTCCTGTCTTTGTAGAAAAATCCCGTGTATGTGTGTAGTACAAATGCACTTAGATGCAAAGATGAAAGTGGGTATTTTGCTTCTTTCACACACAGGCACAAAGGGAACCCTGAACCTTTGCAGAGCTGTAATTGCCAGGTGCCTCTTTTAGAGGCAGGATAGATAGCTGGTTTGGCATTGGGATAATCTTTTGGAAATGTAGGAAGGAGTAAAAAAGGACTGATTACAGATTGCTTTGCTTCATAAACCTCTCTCCCACACTCTCTGAAAATAAATGTTCATGCTCATTGTTATGTCTTTGCACACAACATATTTAACCAAAGGTCAAGAGGTAGGCATTTTTTTCTCCAGGAACATTCAGATTTTCAGCTAGTTTTCCCCTTACTTGCCTTTCTCACTGCTTTCTCCCTTACTTACCAATCCTGGCTCCCTCTAATGTGCTTCTGCTGAAGTATACCTCACTTCTCCTTTTGTGTATCAAGTGAAATCAAATTGCTTAGGGATAACTCTGTTTGCACCCCAGCTCACTTGTGAAAAATGTACTGGTGATTGTTCCTGTTTGAATCAGGAATCTCTGAAACACAAACTCCTTAGAAATTGTGGAGACCAGTCTTCTGCTGCTCTTCTGTCCCGTGAGTTGTAGGTCAGCGTTTAATTACTGGACAACGTAATTACTATTTAAAATTCCTAACATGTTTCACAATAATTTTTAACATTCACATCCAGGGACCACTTGACCAAGACTAAGAGTGGACAATCTCATAATTAAAGTGTTTTAACTGTCCCAGCTTTAAAACCAAGCACATCACTGACAGCACACTGAAGGCATGGGAGGTTTGTTGCAAGGTAGAGTTAGGTGAGTTCAACTTTGGGCAAAGGAGGAAATGAAGGACACAGACATCTGAACTCCAGCAAGCATTTTTCAGTAAGTATTGCAAAGACCTTTTGTCTCCATCACATGTTGCAGATAGATGATTATCTCCTTTGTTATCTGGCTGCAGAACCACTTCTGTATCAGCATACAGAGCCTCAGTCACTGCTGGGTTTACAGAAAACAAAGATGAAGGAAGCAGGGGCAAAGACAGGGATCAGAATGGGGAAGCAGAGGCAAAGACAGGGATCAAAATGGGGATGAGGACAGGCAGGGACAGGCACGGGGTGAGATGGGAGAAGCAAGCGGATCTGAAGTGATGCCTGCCACACAGGCTCAGCACAGTTAGTGCTTAACTCCACTAGTATGTGCAATGTCACCAGTATGGTAGCATAGTTTCTGTATGAATAAGCATAATACAAATGCTTCTCAAAAGATGAAAGGTCTTCCAAGTGGTTGTTTTCCACCTTGTTTCCCTTGTTCTCACATTTGCTGCCCTGAAGAAGTGCATGCCTTTAGTGTGTAACAGTGAACTCTTGGGACCAGCAGTGTCCCAGCACAGAGAAAATTCTCAAATGCACTGCAGGAAAATCTTGCAAAGGCTGGGATTCCTGTAACTCAAGCACATTCTGGTTTTATATTTTTCATGGAGATCACAGTAGATGCTGAAGTGTCAAATTATGGTCTTGTGAAATAGCTGTTTTCTAACAGATGGCTTCTTGATTGAAAAACGGTGCTTTTTTGCCCCAATCTTTATGAACCTGAGCTGACAGCATATTCAAAATAGTGTATTCAGCATTAAGCAACAGAAGTGGGAAGAAAAGATTTGTGTGGTTCATGTTTTGTATGGGTAAAGACTAGAGAGTACACTTAAAGTAATCTCAAGGAGAATTTGTTTGTTGCTGTTCATTTCAACATTAGACAGTTTTATGTGCACAGGCTAGAAATATACCAAAAGGAATAATGTTATTAAATTGAATTATGAGAAATATTTCCTTTCTTTTCATATGCCAGTTCTTCTTTCTGGTCTGGAAGTCTGATTTCCCCCTCAGATATGGAGTACTGCCTCATGCCATAAATGTCTCTTTCTCTTAAGCTTTTTCGATCAAAACACTCAGAGATGACAGACAAAAGACTCAGGCTCTAGGACTGAAGCAAAATTTTAACTAACAACTGCTTACAACATGAGGAGCTTAGACACTGTAGCTGCTGACCTTGCCACCAGCTTCTGCATGGTGCCAAAGAGGAGCATCTACCACACATTTTATTTCCATGTCAGATTATATCCTTGCTTTGTACAAATCACATGCTGACACAAAATGTCTGTGACTCAGTCTTTTCCTTCATGTATTACTCATGTAAGATTTGCAACGAAATCCTCTATTTTTTGCACACAGCAAAGCCTTCTTAGATTCATCACACTGCAAATTGGAAGGAAGAATTATGGCATTTCTCTTTAGAAGAATAAAAACTTTTGACATTTAAATAGTATATTTACCAAAGCACTTTGAGCTACACTGTCATCTATTTTCTGTCTATTAAAAAACGTTACAGTGTAAAAACTGTTTTTATCTCTGTCTCCACAAAAGCATGGCAAAAATTGATTCTATTTAACATTTTATCAACTGAACTAGAGAAGAGATATTACCTCTTTGAGCATCAGCCAAAGGTCTTGTAGCTAATGCTGACCTCTGTCAAATCTAGCACATTGTATAGGAAGGATTGACAATTATTGTTCTGTTGTATTTTGCAAGACACCAAGGGTCAGAGCAATGGAATTGTTACATTGCAGCAGAACAATAATTCAAAGCTTGTTTGCCTGTGCTGGGGAAAGCTACTAAGGTCAAAAATCATCATTATATTAGTGTAAAGACAAAATGCTAAGACATTTGTAAATAAGTTTGCAATTTTTCCAATTATTTTAACTGTTTGCAGGGGTTTCCTTTGTGCTTGACAGGTATTCCAAATCAACCCACTGTCCCACTATGACAGCATGATTATTCTTTTTTGAAAATGATAAATCAGCCTTTTAATCACAAATATTCAGATTGCATTGAAGCTTAATCTAGCCTGCTGGAAAGAAGAGCTGCAAATCCAAATAGAAAGGGAAATGCTTTGGAGCATGTATACAGCAATGAGATAATATCTACAAATTCATAAAAGGCATTTTTAGTGCACTTAAAACTTGCTTAAGTTTTAAGGGTATGTAAAAAAAGAACACTTGGTCTGTCTGTGAAAGCCTTGATTGCATCTCCCTGTGGTGCACAGTGTTTTTTTACACTGCTAATTTCTATTGACAGCATTCTGCTTAGTTGAAAGAGCATCAACTTATATTTTTGGCATTGAAAGTACTGAGTCTGATGTCTTCTTATCTTTTATGAATGCATCTATGGTTCATTGCAAATAGACTATAAAAAGAAAAGTATAACTGAGTGCCTCAATATAATCAACAGAAATGACAAACCCATTCCCATTGATGTTGAAGCCAATAAGGGTTTAATGCAAAACTTTAATACAAACAAGATTAGATCTAATACTGAATATAGTTAGAGTTCATATATATGAATGAATATGTATTCATCATACAGGGGAAAAATATGACAAATATCAATGAGCTTGTCTAGGTCATCTCTTTTGCCTGCTGTAGGATCATTTTCTGGGGTTGTGTTTGCAGCATTTTGGCTCAATCAGCCTGTGTTTGTCAGCAACATCAGCCTGCTGCAAAACTAGCAAATACTGTATTGAACTATCTAAACAGGAGTACCATCTACTGGGCTCAGAAAGCAATCCTTCTGCCCTGCTCAGCACTGCTAAGTCCTCAGGCAGTGTGTGCGATTCTGTGCACTGCACATTTGGAAAACTGTGGACCAAGGGTAGAAAAAAGCTATCTAATTGAAGAGAGATGTAGGGAATGCCTGAGAAAATGGATGGTTTTTATGAGGGAAGACATGGAATGGAGCTGTAGGATAGAATGGGAATAGCCTCAACAACTGCTACCAGATTGTAAAGTCAGGTGCTATTCAGGACAAGAATAGACATTGCTGAGTGCATTAAGGACTATCAAGAATTTGGCTAACTGTCAGAAATTTAGTCAGACCATTTCATTGTTGTTTTCATGCTGTGGACATTTATTCATCTGTAATGAACAGAACTCACAAGGCAAATTGAGAGTCAGGATCTAGTTCTGTTGCCACAGAATCCACTACAAATCATGACCCATTTTCACTAGGCACTGCCATTACCTTCTGAAAAAGAGCACCCAGTATGAATGGACTAATCTCTACATTAATGAATGAAATCACATAGATATCTGGGCTGGCTATTGAGAGGAACAAATCAGCAGTGGATATTTTCTTTCTTTGTAAAACAGGTGCTATGGCAGGCAGTCTCCTGCAAATACTCCAAGGAAGGGAATAATCTACTGAATGAGAAAGAGGCCAGCAGTGCTCAGCAACAGATCATATGAAGTAAAATAAATAATGATTTTAAGGATTTAAAAAGAGGAGGAATTAATGAAAGGGGAAAAAACATCTAACCCAAACCCCATTCTTAGAACAGGATGACTTTTCATGAAATTCCAAGAATTCCAACTTACTGCATCAGGACTTGGTGTACCTCTCATTATTTGATCCCTCTTCTTGTACAAAGAGGAATGTTGCAAAGAGATGACAAATGTTACAGTTCAGTATTAAAGCATTGTTTTTTTTCCCTGCAGGTGACAGTATGGAAGGAAGGCAAGGCACAAGCTGAACATGTAGATTATGCCTCATTCTGATTTCCTCTGGGCTGCATAAGTCAAATATTCCCTGCACCATGTATTGCTTATGTGTAGGAGTCATTCAACCTGCTGAGAGTGGATTTGAGTCTTCAAATCAGCCACTAAAAGGTATTTGTAGCTATACTTCTCCTGCCCAAGGAATATATGTAAAAAAACTTTAATAAAATTATTTTCTATTAAAATAAATCACAAAAGTATGTGTACAGTACAGTACATTATGGTAAAACTGTTCAAGAAGAGAAAAATCTTTATCAAAGCTTCATTTTTCATCTGAATTAAACAAACCAATAAGCCAAGGTTGAGGTGAATTTGGGTAAGCCATCTCTATGCATATGTCTTGCAGGTGATCTCTTTCTGTATAAATCATGGTTTGTCAAAGAGACATTGCTTTGGTCGGTTCTTAAAATCATCTCCTGTTATGTGATGGAAAATATTTCCTCTAAGCTCCCTCTAATTGTCACTGAAGAAAAAAGTTGCAGTGAGATTGTCTGAGGAGGAAACTCGAAGTAACAGAAATAGTTTGTGTGATGAGAGCAATGCAATTGTGGCTGTGACAGAAATCAAACTCCCAAGTTTGAGTGAGCCTCGGGCCTCAACACCAAATCTGGCTGTGTGGTTGTTGCAATGCCCCAGTGTTGTGCTGCAGTGTGGGCTTGCCATAAGGCTCAGAGGATCAGGCAGAGGAGCAGGAGCACCAGTCTTGACCCAGAATCCAGTGAAATGTCCTTCAAATCCTTGATTCTAAAGGTTCAGTTTGGATTTAATTCTAGTATGCACTTGGAGGAGGCAAGGCTTATAGGATGGTAAGTGTCCAGAGCAGATGGGAGCTGTCTAGTGATGACCTAAATGGTACTATCTAATGTTACTGCTTAAAACCCTCAAAATCATTGTGTTTGTCATTGAAATGACATAAAATTAAGCAAATTAAAGCCTAGAAGCCTGAAAAAAACCCCTTAATTATTGCTTTTAGCTTTCTTTTTCATCAAAACAATTGATGAAAACGCCATACCTATGACTCTGGGCTTCTCCTGAATTAATTTACTTGGGGCATCTCTGATAATATGAAGAAAGCGTTTTCTAAATTTTTGCAGAAAACTACTTTCTCTTTCATGTGCAAGTTCAAAATCATGATTGCTTTGCGATATCAATACATTTTAATTAAGATTAATTTTATTTTTATCAGTCACATGCTAATAGAGATGGGGAGGATTATTCTTTCTTTTTTACAGCTTACCATTTAGAAAATATGAATGTTTGTTGATGAACTAATAGAATGTGTGATGAAATGGTTCTAGTGTTAAGCTGTTAAACATTGACCAACAAATTAATGTTATAAAATATGCACAAAGTACAGTGTGATTTGTGCTTATTGAACCGTGTATGTCCTTGCCAGATAAGTTGTCAGTAAATATTTTATCAGATACACGTGTTTAAATTAATGCAATTAAAGTGAAAAGCAGTTTATCAAAGCATTGTTACATCTGAGTAGAAAACAAAACCAACAGTAATTACTATTGTTAGATATAGCATGCAGTATATGACATTATACCAAGTAGAATCCAAATCAGAAAAAAAAATTGTGTGTGGGGGTTTCTTAGGCAAGTGAATAAGAACAAAAGCCTTATTAATTAAAGCTAGCCTGGCACAATTCCTGCTACATAATGGTTTCATATGTTTCACTTTTTTCCATGTACTTCTCTCATCTTGTCTGTTTATAAGGTCTTTGGGGCAGAAAACTTTTATTTTGGGCCCATGAATGCCACTGAAAAACCTGTAGTCAGTATCAATTACATTTTTCATTGTCAGCCACCTAATATATGTGTTTAGCTGCTGATTCCCAGTATTTCTCACTTCCCATTAAATGTCAGGAATCAGCTCAAGAGTACACATTTTCCTCCAAAAGCAGCGTCCCAGTTAACAAGTCCTGCATGCTGTAGGTGTGCGCAGAAAATGTCTGCAGCAAAAAATGTCTGAAGCAAAAAATGTCTGAGGTAGCACATGTGAACTGGACTTCGTCCTTCATCCTTCGATACATTAAAAACTTAAAAAACCTTGGAAAAAAAGGCATATTCTTCCACCAGCCTGGCACTCTAAAACAGCCAGGGTGAACTGTGATCCTCCATCCAAGCCAGACACATCCTGAGCAGCAATTCTCTTTTAGGGTGTTTTCCCACTACCCTCACATGGCGACAGGTGGGTTTTTCCATGGTCTGGGATGGATGGGCTTTTGGCCCACTCCACATCAAGTCTTCTGCCTTCCTGATTGTCCAGGTGAGGAGGTCCCAGTTTCCAGAGGAGTTCAATGAAATATGAATCCAGGGAGAGATTTTAATTCGTGCTTTTGGATCCATGATGAGATGCCTTAGCTACTGTGCCCTATTCAAAATATACTTACTGAATAAATCTGAATAATGAGTGAATGAAAGAGACTGTTATCTGGTCTGCACGCACAAAGAGGCTAAGTTTGTCAAATTAATTATTCACTGTGAATTATTCACTTAGCTCCAACAACCTCTTCATAATCCATCTTCTTCTGTCCTTTCCAAGTGCCAGGAACATAGTCTATGCCTAGTTCATATTTTAGCCTCATTTTTTGAGTTTTATATGATGTAGATTACTAAAACAGACTCACAATAGCACTGGAGAAAGATAATATTATTTTATTTAATATTATTTTTATAATTTAAAATTTTATTTGCTCAAAAACCAACCAACCAACCAACCGACAAACAAACAAGCCCTAAGTACCAATAGCTGTGAAAAAGTGGAGTGCACAGCGGACAGTCTCTCAAACCTGTGGGCATGTGCTTTCCAAGGAGCAGCCTTGACAAGATCAGTGGGAGTAGGGATGGGGTCAGAGTTAAACAGATATTTATAAAATGAGAAGCCAGAACATCTTGTGGATTAAAACCTGAAAGCACTTACAGGGTTCTAGTTGAAATAGAGCATTAATAAAGGTATTTTATAGTTAAAGCTATAGCTTCACTGTGCTCATTCTTATTTCGTATCTGGACCATTTAACAGTTTTGCATTACTAAATCTTAACAGGTTACCTGATTTAAAATATTCCGATTTTGCTTCTGCTGGTAGTGCTGAGGAGTATCTTAAAACTCTGTTTTGCAGAGGAAGGATGACACAGTCAAAATTTTTTGCAATGCCCTAATGTAACATACGAAATATGAAGAATGTGGCCTGTAAGAACTGAACTCAATTGATAGCTCGGAAACCCTGCTGCAGTTCACCTGGTTTGGAGAATGTGTGAATCCCAGAAAACAAAATATTTTTAAGATTAAGGGTACAAATGTAGGCTTTATATTTATCAGGCATGTTTAAAGAGATATTTAAAGGTAATACTTCACTTTCTTTATGGCATACTTTGTTTCATGCTAAGCAGAATCCAAAAAGGCCCTATTAATGAAGATGGTTTAATGCCTGTGCATTATTATAATGCACTCCTTTGTTCTACACTTTCTCTGTGTGTCATAGACTAAGTCATTAATCAATGGGTGCTGAAAAATAATTGTCTAGTTCTTAACAATCTTCTATTGTTGAAACATTTGGAATTTTAAGATAAAGATGTACTGGCTGCTCTGAAAAAAAATGTGGTTTAAGATTACCCTTCATGGAAGTATGGGCTTATTGTTAGAAATGCAAAGCAGATGACCTGGTTTTAATGTGTTTTAGTGCACTGTTGTTCAATTGCCTATTCAAATTGTGCTCGAAAAGTAGACTTCATTAATGTCACAAAATAATGATTTTGTGTGTTATTTTATTGTACTGGCACATTAATTAAATGGAGAACCATCATAGAATTACACGGGGTTTAAAAATAGAAGTACAAAATCTTTTTGGTAATAATAATAATAATAATAACAATGATAACTCTTAGTCCATTTAATACAATTTAACAATTATATTCTTTTTGTACTTCTATCCTTGATGCCAGATATGCGTAAAGGCACATACTGATTACACATCACCTGGGAGTATGTATCTATAACAATCTATTTCAGTGACTCACCTAGGAGATCTGCCTGACAACCTTCATATAGGCTGGGAAATTTTGTGAAAAATCTTCTAAATCCTCAGTTTCCCAAACAACACAGAATAGTTCTTTTTCTTCTGAGAGGAATACTGCAGAAATGGACATCAGTTAAGTTCTACCAGCCATTCCAGCTCTGCCAGTACACTAGTTGGGTTGGGAAGGCCACAGAAGTTGCCTGGAACAGCACAACACCTGAATGGCCTCTTGTCCACCTCAGGCTGTTTTAATGACTCCCAAAATCTAAATAAAAGCAGGAACAGTTCTACAATCTCAGCTCTTCCCAGAAAGCCCAGTAACAGGTCCAGCTCTTCAAGATGCTGGGACTCAAATAAATTGTGAAGGGGAAAAAAACGAGGCCTGGGAGTTTGTGCAAGGTGATGTTCCTTATGTACACAGCATCATGTGATAGTGACTAATCCTTGGGGAAAATAGGTGTTGTAGAAGTCCCCTCCACCCAAGAGGAGAGCCTAGAATGAGAACAAAGGGCTTGAGCACACAAAGCCAAGAAGGTAGCAGAGGTCTGCAGGGTGTTAACACAAGTGGTCAATCCTTCATCAGTGTAGGAGCTGTAGTTTTAGGGAATAACTGAGGAAGTAAAACATTGCATTTATGGCAAGAAGGCAAAGGAACAAACAGAAACACACAAAAGACATTAACAGCTTCCTTAAGGATGGAATGAAAAAAGGAAGAATGGGAAGGATTACTCCTACACCACTTCACTGTGTTAACCCCACAGATTACGCACAGTAATATCTCCGTCATTGCCTTTTGATTTACTACTCACCATTGCAAACTCAGCAGTTATATGTAAACTATTATCCTTTATTGGATAACTTTGCTAAACAGATGAGAATTTCCAAGGCCAGTGCATGTGTGTGTTTTCTCCCCCAGCCTTCCCACACACCAGGGTGAGAGGCAGTACAACACCAGGTCAGAAAAAATCAGGATGGAACTGTCCTGTGCTACTTCAACAGCCAGTCCACACACCAGTGCTAGAGAGATGTCTTGTATAATTCAAATTCATGAAGGTCTGACAGTTTTGGCCTAAGGTGTCGTAGCCAGCTCATATACCAACTTATTAACAGGGAACCTAAGAGCTGCAGGCATGATTTTAGTTATTATTAACTACCTTCCTCAGTATGACAACCACTGTGGGAGATTATTGAGTTAGAAATGGCATGTGAAAAGAAACAACAGGAACCAAAGTAGGTGGAGGAAATACACAGGGTATTAACAGTAATTTTTAAAATACTCTCAGCTTGGTGGTAGTTATTTCAGAGGGTGGGTAGATTATTTAATCTTATAATATTTTTGCTTTTTGGTTTCCTGGTTTTTTATTCAATTAGAACTTTGAGGTGATATATTAGTCCTTTTCAAGTAAGTGATGAATGTTCACTGACCATGATATCAAGAGAAACAGACAAAACGACACTCAATTTCCCCACTTCTTTTATTCATACTGAATACACCTTTACTAAAATCCTGAAGCCAGTGACTCCAAAGAGTCACTATTGCAAAATTTAAAGAACAATGAACTTCAAATTACATACACATGAAAAAAAGAGCAGAGGGTTTTGTCAACATTCTCAAATATTTACTGCTTTTCTTCTTCCTGCTGGCTGTTTATTTTCTCCTGATTAAATACTGAGCTCCTTGGGACAAGCAAAGTGCTTATTTCAATGCCTGGAAATCACATATCACATTGTGCAGGTTAAGGAAAATAAATACTAAAGCCCATTATGGGAAGATGAGTCCTGCCATTGCACTTTGTCTTCCTGTTTTAGCTACTTGAGGAATGTGCGTCCTTTATTTTCATCTTCTGCATTTGCTTATATAAATGCTGAAGAACTCAACCATATGCATGTCCACACCAAGGACCAAACATGCAATAAAGTCAATAAGCTCATTTTCTAGTGTAATGGCAACAATGAAGTGAATTCTGTGCCTAGTAAAAAAGGAGGAAGGCAGGGAGCTGCCAACTTAAATGTACTCCTCCTCTTTAGCACCTTGAACTCTTGAGAAAAGGTCTTTCTCTGTGCCATAAATCATTGAAAGATGAAGAATAATTGTCTAGTCCTTAATCATCATCTATTGTTGAAACATTTGGAATTTTAAGATAAAGATGTACAGTTTGCACTGAAAAAACGTTGTTTAAGATTATCCTTTCTGAAAATGTGAGCTTATTGTTATAAATGCAAAGCAGATGACCTAATGTTAATGTATTTTAGTGCTATTTTAGTACAGCCTATTCAAACTGTTCTAGAAAATAGACTTCATTAATGTCACAAAATAATGATTTTGTGCATTATTTTATTAAACTTAAACCTTAATTAAATTTAAAAATACTCTGGATCTATAAAACATTTGAAAACAGAATTCTACCACATTGCTGTAAGTATAGAAGGGAACAGTTCTGAGGCTGTTGAAAGCTCGTTCTCTTTTTACTTTTTCCTCCTGTGTGCCTAAACAAAAAGAATATGCTGCAAGTGGTTACTGCCCAGCTAGAAATACACAGGTCTGTGCAAATCTAGTTATAGTAAGGCAAAGAGAATAGCTTAAGCGAGTTCAGTTTTATTTTTCCTTCAACTCAGTAGCATGACAGAACTTGAAACACAGAATTGCAACACAAGCTATGGATGCCAGAGAAAACTCTACTTCCAAATTAGTCAAGACTATTTATGAAAAAATAATGTGTAATATAACAGAAAGATCTCCTCTTTCAAGAAAGCCTTGATGAGTTATTGCAAAAATATAAAGAAATGGCACCCTGCTTTGCAGAATAAATGACCTTGATAACAGAATCTCTGGCAATTAGAGTCATGATAAAGCAAAGCTTAGGTAAATTAAACATTTCCTCTGTCCTCCAAGTGTATTATCTGCATTTATATATTGCATTTATACTACCCACATTGTGTGGAGTACAGCAATTCTCTCTACATGTAGCTCTGGTATGAAGAACAACTAGTTAAAACAAAATGGGTACCTGATGGAGGGGATTCTGGTAACAGAACAAAATTGTCTGCAAAGCCTATAACCAGTCATACATAATTCTTGACCTGCTCCTATTGCAGAGGGGGAAAAAACCCCTACAGCTTTAATATGATAAAAACTGCAACCATGAGAATGTCGAGCTCATTAATCAATCTGCACTAGCCCTTAGGGCTGGTGGTGGGGAACAGGAAAGGAAAGTTGACTATTGGGAAAGAAAATACTAACTCTCAGTCTCACTTATCTGCAATACAATATATATAGCTGGAAATTTGGGGAATTCAAATGCATCCCTCTGGTCTTGTAAGGAATATGACCTAGTGGGATAGAGATGCAAATTCTAGAGGAGCAGGCATTTAGTGTCTTCAATTTTAGTCTATTTTGTCTCACAAAAAGTTGTGGAAACAGGGCGGGCATTATTCACCTAATTATCTTAATTTAGATAGGATTTGTTCAAGTTTTATTTGTCATCTTGGGTCAAAAACAAATTACAGAGTTTGCAATAATGTGTGGTTATTTTCTATACTATCTTGGGGGAAGAAACAGTAATGTTTCTCCAATAGCTCTCTAAAACCTGTCAAACAGTGGCACAGCCACTGTAGGTAAAGTTAAGATAATTTTAGACTTAAACTCTTGACAAAGCACTTCTCTTTCTTGCTGCCAATGAGAGTGCCAAATTATATACAACCTTCTTCTTTTTGTGTGCTTCATATACAAGGAAATGATAGTGATATATAGATACAAGTAAAGTCCAGCCCATGTCCACACAGTTGTTGTCTTCTCAATATAAAAATTCCCAGATTTCTTCTTAAAATTCTTTGGGGCTTACTTGGTGTCATAACAAGTAAAACCAATATTTTGTGTGCATTTTCCTCCCACAATAGAATATCACCAGTTTTAGATCTACCAGGTTGATTTACCTGTGATTATATTTTTCCACTGTCCCATTCATATTCAAATTAATTTAGTAAGAAAGAGGATTTTTATCTATATTTATAATTTTAAGCATTATAACTGGCTAAAAACATTTGGGTAATATTCTGTTTAACCATCTTCCCTGTTGCAAGCACCATTCCTGACCTTAACATCATACAATATTATGTGCTCAGCAAATTGCACCAATTGTATTTTTTAGCACGTAAGCTTATCAGGAAAAGTCAGAAAGAGAAAAAATCACAGTTCTTTGGAAAAGAATTTAAATGAATAAAACAAAGATATTATTAGCAAGTCTAAATTCCAATACAGTTATAGAAGCAGCAGAAACCAGAGCTGCTGCTTAGTCCTTTAAACAGTGCCTTATTAAAAGAATGAGCTGGTGCAAGAACTAGAGCACACATCTTATGAGGAGCATCTGAAGGAGCTGGAGATGTTTAGCCTGGAGAAAAGGAGGCTCAGGTGGGACTTTACCCCTCTCTACAGGAGAGGAAGGAGGGGCTCAGCTTTTTCTCCCAAGGAACAAGCCACAGGACAAGAGTTGCACCAGGAGGTTTAGACTGGACATCAAGAAAAATTTATTCACTGAAAGGGTGGTCAGATATTGGAACATTATGCAAGCAAATGGTGGAGTCAATGTCCCCAGAAGAGTCCAAAAAACGTGTAGATGTGGCACCTGGGAACCTGCTTTAGTGGTGGACTTGACAGTGCTGGGTTAGTGGTTATACTAGATGTTAGATGTCTTTTCCAACCTAAATAATTCTCTGTTTCTGTGTGTATCACTCAGAAGCATAAAGTTGTCATGCACAGGGGAAAACTGAAGCTGCTGACATTCATAATATTAAAAAAAAAATCTTTCTCCCCTGCAAGGGGTACCTGCCTCAGCACTACCTTACATAAATTACTGCCTGATACAGAGCACTGGCTGAGTAGAGAGTAGAAAAGTAAGTGCCACACATATTTTTCTAATATTTTCTCATTCTGAGGAAAAGAATCAAAATATTGGTATGGATTGTCTGAGAAAGTCCCTGATGCAAAGATGTTTTATGATGGTATGTGAGGCTTTGATGCTTACTAAAATAGGAAGAGTCAACAAGTTCTGGGTTCAACCATCCACCAGGTTCTTGAGTTGATCCTGAGTGGAAAAAACAGCAAACCAGGACCTTGTTTCATTACTGTGGGATGTAATCCCAAACCAGGGATAAACTGATTCTGTTAGCACCTAGTACTCCCTTTGCAATTGTCCTTGTCAGCTGTAACTTACTGGGAAGGATAAGCCCCTTGGAAAAAATGGTGAAGATGGATAAAATTGCAGATTGAGCATGTGGAAATTGGAGAAATGGAGGCCATATGACTGAAGTTCACAACTACAGGACTTGGAAGTGTAACACAGTTAGCATGTGACTGTCAAAGCTTATGTCAGATCATACCTAACCCCAATTTAGTTCAAGTACTGAATTTGCACAACTGACAGCAGAATGCTCAGGGCAGACTGAGCAGCACAGAACTTCCAGAACAGTCTTCTGCCAAGGAGGAGGAAAGGATCTGCCTGGGTGATTTTTCACATGGATTCATTTGTAATGCTCCTTCAGTCCCAGGTGGAAAGCATCACACCACCGCTCCAACCTGGAAAAGTACTTTGGGTTTCCCAACTGTCAGATGCTCTGCAGACATCTGCCCCAAGAGAAGCCCTAGATTTTGGAAAGCTTGGCTGGCAGAAAGAGCTGGCCCACAGGAGTGAGACAGGGTCTATATATAGAGCATCTTTTCTGAAGTACTCTTTGTTATTTTATACCTTCTAGATGTAACTATCTTTTGACATCAGTAAGGTCCTTGTCAGGGAATAGCTATTTGGCTTTAGGATACTAGAACCATGAGAGTATCATTTCCTTGAGGGGCACAACCTGCAGAAAGGAGAATGGAAAATCAGGGCTGAAGGAGTGTCAGTCTGTGTGAACTTACATGGAGATGGAAGCAAGAAAAAAATATTGCTGAATCAACACAATGTGCCTTTCCATCCTGTGCTACTGTCTCCAGCAGCTCCCTCATTAAGGTGTACATTTTCAGCCTGGAAGTCTGAGTTTTCAGTGCTTTTCAACCTCCTCCCCAGACTGAGTGATTTGGTTAGTCTGTGAACACAGTGCAAAATACAAATGATTTTCCATAGAAAAATGAATAACTTTCTGCAGTAACAATTACTGAACATGTGAAATATACACATAAACACATAGAGAGCAAGGTGTAGCTGTTGGTAAATTTGGACTTTTTAATAGCTGACCTTTGTAATCCCACATAGAAGATCTGTCCTGGATATGAAATTCATACAGCACCTGATTTCACCCAGAATGCCAATTCCATAGTTCAATATTTTTCATTTATTTCAGGTTTCCATGGTTTGTTTATACAATCTGAAAAGCCATTTAAGTTATTCTTCATGCTACACTTCTCATTTTGGTATTCATGAAAAACTTCTTTTCCAAACAGACAGCAAACCCCCAAAATCCTAATCTGCTTGTTGCCCCTCCAGGGTGTGAAGAAGAGCTCTAAAAAGCATTTCCAACTCAGAAAAGCCCACATCGGTAGAAGCATATAAACTGAGGGGGAAAAATATCTTTTGTTAAGTCAGGGCAGATCTGGTTTGTATTCTAGCTATTTACATAGAACAGGATTATACTTCAGCACTAAATAAGTGGTAAAGTAATGCTTGGTAAAGTATATATTATCTTCTTAAACATAATCTCATAATCAGATGTAGCAGCATCTTAAACAAATACATTTCTCTATAGGTGATGTTATACCATGCAAAGTAGGGGAATCATTTCACAGGAATTTGATACACTGTTAGTGCTTTTATCTTGTTCCTAAGACGTGGCATTGTTTGGGCATTAAAAGAATATTAAGTCCAAAGTTGCAAAATTCAGTTTTCAGCCTGTTTCACTGTTGCTTGTTATGTTTTTCATACTTTGGTTTACAATCCCTTGTGATAGATTAAAAAAAAAAAAGAATTAACACAATCCTAATGACAGAGGACAGTTTATACTTCTCCATATTAACCTACTACATGTTTGTTTCTATTAAAGGGAACAAATTTTTCCAGGCTTAAGGCTAAGCATGAAAAAGGCAAGATAGACTACTGGTAACTAGATGCATGTAAAGAAATCATATTTTATGGATAAAAATCTGAGGGACACTGTTGAGGCAATTTTTTAGGATCTGAAATACTTTTGCAGTCCATTAAATTGTATAAGAAACATGTTATGTCATTGCAGCTGTCTTTGACTCCTCAGTACCAAGGCTACATTTTCCAAGAAAAATTAGGCATGTAAAGTGTCTTCAGCAAATTTGTCATGAAACATTGAATAACTGGTTCACAGCAATGATACTTCGTCAGTATCTACTCATTTGCCAAATGTTCTTTATTCAACTGACACCTTACACAAATCTATCTCTTCTCATTAAGCACAAAGCAAACTTCAGCACTGACATGTCTTGTACATTTTGTGTTAGTGCAAAAGATATATCTCAACTGATCAAACAAGGAAACTTGAACATTCAAAGCTTTTTAAAATAAAATACACTGCATGAAAAATATGGAGCTCATCTCAGGAGTCTGGGCTGCTATGTATGGCACACAGTGGCCATGGCTCTGTGGTCTAAAGTAGGAGGAGGTGGTCTACAGCTGAGGGGGTATCAAAGTAGCTGGAAAAGGTTGCCCAGAGAAACTGTGGATAGAAACTGTGGATACCCCATTCCTGGCAGTTTTCATGGCCAGGTTGGATGGGACCCTGAGCCACCTGGTCTAGTGGAAGGTGTCTCTGTCCATGGGAAGAATGATGGACCTCGATGATTTTAAAGATCTGTTCCAACCCAAACCATTCTATGATTCTCTGGTATCCTAAATATGGTGAATTTGAGGTTATCTGTGGAAGCTTGGTCTATGATATATAAGAAACAGAAATGAAAACAAAATGAGCAGAGCAACCACAACACTGCAAAACTGCAGCAATCCTTTCTCCATATACAGAGATCTGTAACTCACAAAGTGCTCATTAAATCCCTCCTTCCTGTTTACTCCACAGCCTGGAGAACACTGATTGCTCCTTTACAAATCATTCCAGGAGTAAGGAAAATATGGTTTCTGCAGTTTATTTCTGCAATTTACATTTTTTAAAATTCCCTTTATAAAATCCACACAGTTCTTTCTCACCAGTGATCTCAGAGTAAATTGGCCACCTTTGTATTTTCTCTACTTGCACAAAAAAAAAAAAAAAGCCAACAACAAAAACCCCCCAAAACCCAAAAAAACCTGAACAAGGTAGGTGCAGGTCACTAGTTGTGTTGGTTCTTTCTAAAAAGTCCAAAATACTCACCATGGCATTCATGTAACAGCAGCATAAATATTTTTTAAATTTTGAAGATAAATATTCTTACTGGATGATGTTAACCATCTTGCTGGTAGTGGTCATCACATCAACAAGCTGCAGAGTGCCCTGTTTTTGGATCTACAGTGGTGACAATGAGTGTCCTGTGACAGAGCGATGACGATTACAGACAGCTATTGGCAATTACAACATCTGAAACTGAGGGAAGAGCATGAGAAAAGGCATGGAGTTTAAAAACTGTGTAACATATTAATATGAATGAACAACAAATCATAGTGTTGTTATTCTGCATTGGATTCTGGGATTACTTACTCTCAGAACGCTGTATTTTTAAAATCTGAGTATTATCATAACAAGACAGAAATTTATTAACCAATAAATGGTTCATTTATTTCACTAATTGTAAATTACTGAAACACATCTTTCCTCTCTGCCCCAGTATAGAAGATCCTTGTTCCGTTCTATCTTATTTCATGTACATTTTTACTTTAGAACAGTGTTTTCTTCAGACAGGCAAATATTGTTGCAGGTAAATATGAAATCCGCTGCTCTAGAAGCTAGACAGCAATGCAGGCTTTATATAGAGAAATATTAAAAGCTCTATTTTGCTAACACAACCTGGTTTAATTTTAAACATACAGTTCTCCCATCAATTCTTCTGTCATTATTCTCATGCCTAAAGATATGCAGATGCTCAAATGTTTGCAGAGTTGCCTATTTAGTTATTAGTTAGCTGTTAATTAATTCCACCAACTAATTAATAAAGGAGGCACCATTGCATTTCCTATTTCAGAATCCAGTGGTGAAGGTTATTCTGTTAAAAGGATTCATGAGAACTGTACTGGAAATTCCACATGCTTATCCTTGTTCCAGTGCAATAATTTTTTCCCAAAAGGAACTACATCTTAGAGGTAAGGATAATTTCAGCATCACAAAATTTGGGAATGGAAAGGTGTGGATGTGGAGAAGACGGAAGCCTTACTTTTCTCCAGGCTAGAAAGAATAATTTTTAATTTCAGGAACAGGTGATTTCTGTAGAATAAGAGTAATTTCTGTAGAATAAGAGTCAATAGAAGATAAACAAGAGATAAATAAAGGTTTGTAAGGAATTGCAGCCATTGCAAGACTAGTCTGACTGCAGAGGATCTCTGCATAGAGCATCTGCAGTTTGGACTAAGTGTCTAATTCTTTATCAAATAGCACTAACTTGTTTCCCTGTCAATATCTTATGGCTGCAAATTCTACAGCTTATAGCTGTGTTCATTTCTCACCCAATTTAAATTTGCAGAGGATTAATTTAATTGACTGTTTCATTAGCCTTATGATACAGGAAAGGATGAAAAGTAATCCCTAGCTACCAAAAGATCATTCCTATATAAAATGCATTTGCATTTAAATAAATATATTTTATAAACACATGGGTATATTCATGATGTTAAGGAGAGATTTAGTATCAAGACCCCTGTTCACACAGCATTTAGTGTCTCCCTGTTATTCCTTGTGGTTCAGCCACCTGTACTGATCAATGGCAAAGGACTGCAGTGCTTAGCTGAGCTATTCCAGACTGCAGAGCAGGGGTTGGTGAGCAGCATCTGCTCTCTTGCTTTGCAGGGGAATGTAGAAGCTGACTTGACTCCCTGTGTAAAGTTCTCATTTGCAGATGTTCATATCTCAAAAGCTAGGAGAGCCAATTATTAAAATATTAACCAGTACTTCCATGAGTCAGTCAGTAGCTTCAGAAGTTTCTGAAATATGTTCATTTGTCTGGACTACATCAAAGTCATAAACCCATTTTTTTAAAAGACTGATGTGTGTGACAATTGCATATCATTCCTCAGATTCTCTTTTCAGATTGAAAATTGCTCAGTAGTTCAAAAGAAAGATTAAAAGAAACAACTGAAGTATAAGGGGATAAATTAAGATTCTGTGTAAAGATTCCCACTGCATTTAGTGGGTTTTGAAGAAGCATACATTTCAAATGACTTGCTAAACATTCTGTCTGCCAAAAGTAATAAAATAATAATTTACACTGGTGAAATATCTTTCATCAAAGAACTACAGAATGTGCTGTAAGGCTGGCAGTAAACTTATTTTGATTTGGAAGAAATTAAGATACAGAGAGGTTTAGGCCCAAATATCTGTTGCTGTTATAGATGTGATGCTATTCTCTGACAGGATGCAAGAGGCAGACCCTCTTTACACTGCCAGGAAGTGACAGGCTTTTCCTTCTTTCTGATGCTATGGGTGGACAGGACATCCTGTCCTCTTGGTGTGGGTGATCTGCTCTGGCAGGTCTGGGTCTCTCTGAGCAGCGCCACAAACTTCTCCTTGGCCATGATGCCTTGTGAAGGGTGACC
This sequence comes from Geospiza fortis, assembly GCF_000277835.1. Taxonomy (NCBI): domain Eukaryota; kingdom Metazoa; phylum Chordata; class Aves; order Passeriformes; family Thraupidae; genus Geospiza; species Geospiza fortis. The sequence goes on from NW_005054422.1 coordinate 1,028,971, forward strand.
TAGAACAGAGGCCAGACAGAATTAGAATAAAGTAGGGATTTATTAAAAGACCTCAATGGATACACCTTGGGCAGCACAAGAGCCCAGCCAGAGCTACAACCAAGATGAACCAAATGGTCACAAAATGGATGACCAGTGATGAAGTCTCTCACTTTTATAAGTTCTGGTCTATTAGCATATTGGAGTTAATTGTCCAGTCACAGATTTAGCCCATGAAGTCCCATTTTTCTTGTTTTTCTCTCTTCAGTCCATGTTGTTTGTACTCTTGGGCCTGAGATTTGGATCATTTGTCCTTGGTCCCCAGCTAGAGAAGGAATTTTTTTGTCTACCTACTCTATGAAGAGAGTTTACTATCCCCTAATATGAAGCTCAGAACTACACACTAAAGCAGCACAGAATCTGGAAAATATAAAAGCTAAAACCTGAGGCATCAGCCATACCCAGGCACAAGTCATAGGCCTCCAACCAGCTGCCACAAAGCACCTGGGAAACAAAGGAAAAGCTGCTGCTCATGTGCAAGATGCACAGTGCCACTAAGGGAACCTCCAGATGGGAGTTAAAACATCACAATTACTCCTTTGATACCTTGGGGTTTAGGTTTTTCTGTTCTGTTTTGGTGCATAGCTTTTAGATTTATATAAAGTGTTACTAGGATCTTTTCACAGGGTGGTGAAGACACAGCAATCCTATTCTAGCTGGGGACTCAAGGACAATCTCTCCAAACTTCAGGCCCAAAGCATAAACAATGTGAGAAGAGGAGGGCAGGCAAGCAAGCAAGGAGGATGAAACTTCATAATTTGAAGCTATTACTTGGACAGATAACTCCTATATGCAAATGGACTAAAACTTCTAAAAATGTGAGATCTCATGACCAAACCCTCTTTTGCTTCCATCTTGGAGCTATCTGGGCAGAGCCACAGCTGTGGCTCTGGTACTGCCAGGGTAGGGCCTTTGAAAGCACTTCAGAAATATTCATTTTATTCCTCTTAACTCTGTCTAGCCTCTCTTCCAGCTCCTTAAGGCATCACCTTGATGGATTAGCAGCACTCTGGGGCATGGGAGAGAGCTCCCACCTCATTGGGGCAGCACAGGACATGATCCCAGGAGCTTTCCCATAGCAAGGCCCAGCAGTCAGGAACAGAGAGACACCCTGCAAGGCTCTGGGGATCCAGCTTCTCTTGGGTCACATGAAATGACCTCTCACCAAGTCTTCCAAAGCAGAGGAAAAGGAAAACTTTGTTTTTTTACTTAGAAAAGATATTTCTTTTGATGAACCCTAGCTTGAAACAAATCCAAAATCTGTCTTGCTTTTGCAACATTCCTGAATGCTCTTACCTATGTCAAAGAGTGGTTTAACATAAGAGGTGGGGAGGTGTTCAGGAGTTTTTTACAAGGAGGGGAGGAACCAGCAACCCTGTGCATTGGAACTTAATGTCAAGGCAACACTAAACTCCAATTAACTACAGCTTCGAGGTCTAAAATTAGGAGTAAGCCCTCATGTTTAGGAAACTCAGTTTAATTTTTTGAGGAAAAACAAATTTACTTCAAGCTGTGAATAGGAAGGATGTCTGAAACTCAAGCCTTTGCTGCTGTCAAAATGTATTAGTGCTTTTCTATAAAGCTCCGAGCTTATGAATTAAGAGCAGAAAATGCAACACACACACACAGACACACAGACACAGACACAGACACATACACACACACACACACACACACATGCAGACTCTTGCAGAACCCAGAACCTCAACCCTGGCCTTGATTGAAATACCTTTATCTAATTTTTATAGCACCTGAGTATTCCAGATAAAGATGGCTTTACAATTTTACTGGCAGTATAGTATTATAGTATCTTTCCCCCGTCTATATTTTGTCTATTCAGGTCAAAATTCATTTATTTGCAAATGCTGGCCTAACATGCTTCTTAAATAATGTGAATCTTATAAATAAACTGAAAACATAATTGGAGGCATTACAGGAATAAAACACGAATGCAACTAGCTGTCTGAATTTCCTTGTGCAGAATTAGCAAGGCATAATCTATTTAAATTTTACTTCCAGGCTGGTTTTTTTTTCCTGCTTGTTATTGTTATTTTTCTACTACTGTTTTGCAAGTCATGAGAATACTGGATTTTTTTTACCCAGTTGTCCAAAAACTCTGATGCATTACTCATATGGGAATCCTGGTGGTGCTTTGTAATGGAAGGGAAAACAAGAATCAAGAAGAGAAAAGTCAATTTAGCCACCAAACATAAGGGTCACAGCCAAATTAGTTTCAGCACTGATTGCAAGATACTGTGATTTGAAAGGGAAGCCAAATAAAGTAAGAAAAAGGTGCAAAGTCAGCAACGTTTTGAAGCATCTGGAAATAACATGGGCCATGACACAGCACCAGTGCATTGCATGAGCACTACAGGCACTCTCTTTTTCTATCACAGCTTCACATTCCTTTCAGAAAATAGACTGAATGTTTAAAGGCCTAAGTGCAAGGGAAATATGTCACACAGCAAGACATCTGCCAACTTTGTGTTTCTTAGCATTACCAGCGTAGAGGACATGATTTGTGATACAGCAGAACGAGAGAAGAGGCCAAAAAGAACATGCCCACAGCAATGAGACATCATTTATTCATACTTTTACTGCCAGAGGTAAATAAAGATATGCTTGTAATTATTGCAGCATATGTGGAACTAGGAGGAAAACTGCTGAAGCTTTATTGCCCAGATAGCACTGAAAGGGAGTTAATTTATACACAGACACACGGAAGAAACAGGACCCATTATCACTGCCGTCCACTCTAACACATTCCATCTTCAGCCAGATTTAATTTAACAAGAATTGCTTCAATCTGCCACTGCTGCAGTCTCTCCCTCCTGCACTTCACAGCCTCTTTTATGTGTTTGGAGAGAGAAGGAGGCGCTGTAATTAGCTGCTGATATTAACAGGCTTTCTTTTACGTTATGAAGTTGGAAATAAATGGTCACATTACTGAGCAGGCTGCTGGATACTCATCATAATTTTTTTGGAGTTATTTAAGCTGGGCCTGAGCACTCTTGTTTCTGAGCTGCTTCCTTGCCTTTGTGCAATGGAGATTTTTGTTCTGTATCAAAGCAAATTGGGGTCCCAGTTCTGTTTATGTGAGCAGCATGGCTTCATCCAGTGAGATTACAATCTCTAACATGAGAACATGAAGAGAAGCAGACAGCACAGCAGCACGCTGATGTGTACAGATACTTCCTTCAGCAATTTACAAATCTGTGTCTTAAACAGTTAGGAGTTTTTGCTTATTATTATGCCTAATACTAAATCAGATAAAGCTTCCTAGAAAGCAGGACTTTCTCACAAGTGTGTGGCAGCAGTTTCATAAAAGTGTCATATTGCCATCGCATTTCACAATACTTGTAGGAACTTAATTTTCTTCTGCTACAATCTCTAAGTTGTCTGGAACTGTCCAGAGGGCTAAAAAATTATTGGACAGGTCAGGAATACAGGGAAAGGTGGAAGGTGAGCAGAGGAATGAGTTTAATGGTAGAGAGCTCACTTTGATGCTCAAAACAGTTCAGAAAGCAGCACACTTGACTGAGTTTCAAAAGTCTCAGCAGCCAGAGTGTCACATCATGGACAGATTTTTGTCAAATGTATGTAACAGTCAAAGGAGAAGCTCCACCAAAGATAAAATTTCTTCTTTACCATACAATATGGTCTTTTCCTGAAGTTTCATGAAACGCTTGCCACTGCTCTCCTCCTAACAATTGTACCAGCACATTTTTCATCAGGATTTTTTTTTTATTTTTTCCCTTTTCACATATTTTATTTAAAAAGTGAGAAAACTGTTATGATTTAAACCACAAGAAATGTTTCGGCAGCATTAAATGAAACCCAAATCTTAGAATTGTAGAATCATAAAATTATTTGGGCTGGAAGGGACCCTAGAGATCATCTCTTTCCAGCTTCCCTGCCATGGGCAGAGACACCTTACACTAGACCAGGTTGCTCAGAGCGCCATCCAGCCTGGCCTTGAACACTGCCAGGGGTAGGGCAGCTTCTATGGCCAATCTGTGCCAGTGCCTCAATTCCCTCACAGGAAAAGATTTCTTTCTAAAATCTTATTTAAACCTACCCTTTCAGTTTAAAAAGCATCTGCCCTTCACATATTACAGCTTGCCCTTGTCAGAAGTTCTTCTCCAGCTTTCTTGTAGCTTCCTTTAGGTACCTGAAGGCTCTCTAAGTTCTCCCCAGAGCCTTCTCTCCTCCAGGCTGAGCAGCCCCAGCTGTCCCAGCCAGTCTTCACAGGAAAGGTGCTACTGCCCTCTGCTACCTTTGTGGCCCGCTCTGGACTCACTCCTGTTGAACATTCTTCTTATGCTGGGGTTCTCCAGGTCTGTATACAGAACTGAGGTGCCATGTCACCAGAGTGGAGTAGAGGAAGAATCCCCTTGCTCATCCTGCTGCCCACAGTGCTTTGGACATATTCCAGGACACATTTGGCTTTCTAGCTTCAAGAGCACAAGGCCTGTTGAGCTTCATGTTCATCAATTCCCCCAAGTCCTTGTCCTCTGAGGGAAGGCTGCTCTCAATCCATTCTCTGCCCAGCCTGTATTTTCTCTTGGGATCACCCCAACACAGGCACAGGACCTTGCACTTGGCTGTGTTGAGCTCCAAGAGGTTCACATGTGCCCACCTCTCCAGCCTGTCCAGGTGCCTCTGGATGGCATTCCTTCCATCCAGAGTGCTGACTGCACCTCTCAGCTTGGTGTCCTTGCCAAACTTGCTGAGGGTGAACTTAATCCCACTGTCCATGTTGTTGACAAAGATATTAAACAGCACCAGTCCCATCAGAGACCAGGAAAAAGACATAAGCACTCAATCTAAAACATATCTCGATGCTCATATTTGATTGTAGTAAGTATCTGGGGAAGCTTCTTTCCAATTCTGTTGAACGATAAGCACTGTAATCTTTCAGGCTGAGTCTCAGTAGTGGCAACCTTAAGGACAACATTAACTGACTTAATGGATCCTTGCATTTGTTTCAACATCTATGCTTTTCTAACCCACTTTCACTCTTGGCTAAATTAAACTCAGACTCTCTTGTTCATATTGCAAGTATTTTATCCAGATATCTGCTCATCTTAAGACCTCAATAAGTAATACCTGATGGAGCAGCTTCCCCTGCAAACTGTTCATGAAGCTGCGGACTGTCAGGGCAGTTCTGCTTCCTTTTGCCAGCCGATCAGTGGAATCTCTCCACATTTCAGCTTGTTCCTGGTTTAGAGATGTGGGAGTGGCAGCAAAAACTTGAGTTTGCTACAAGCATAGAATAACACTATCTACAGAAATTTTTAATAGACTGAGTCCCTGTACATCCCTGCTTTTTCAATAAATGATAGACATCTTTTCAAACCCCAATTTTTATCCTTAGTTATACAGCAGTACTCCAGCTGATGATATCATCTACCCTTTCTTAGAGCATATTTTCTGTGCTAGAATGAAGAGTAAGTTTAAAATTGAAGATCCTTATTTTGCATAATTATATGTAAAGGCAGGAAATGTATTTCTATCATTTATTGAAGCTTTTTACAAGAATTTGTCCCTGAATTCTGAACGAAGGTACATTTTATATGTATAGAAAATACCAGCAGTAGCAGTCAAGAATAGCTATGGTAACAAGTCTAAGAGATTTTGACTCATATCATAGTCAGTGAATAAAATCTCTTTATATGAAATATCCCCGAAGACTTTTTCTGAGCAAAATTATACAACTGTTTTTCCCAGAGTGTGATCATGTATCACACAGATGACAAGACCCAGAAAACTGGTACACTGCTGAGGGCTCTTTTCACAACACATGCTTAGCAATGTGGATGCACACGGGGTCTAAATTCACTCCATGTCTAACAAAAGGTGTTGCTTTATTTAAAGGAGATTCATTTTCTAAGTAATCTTCCTTTGAAAGTCTTAGAAGAAATCTTGAAAAGGAAATAAAAAAAAAAAAAGCTGCAGAAGGTGCCACCAAAGAGTTGCTTTAAAACTGGGATCAAAATATTGAACAGCATGTTTATTTTACATGCATGGCCAAGAGTAAATGTTAAGGAAAGTGTCCTGTCTGACCATCTGGGAGCATCTCTGACAGTCACACTCTCACCCCCTCGAGCTAAGACTGAGGTTCCTTTGCAGCCATACCCGCACTCTCTTGCAGTTTGACAAGGTTTTCTTACTGGCTCAACTCCAGGTTTCCCATAGCAGAGTTTTAGCTGTCTGGATCCTTAAAATGGTGCATCAACTGAGTAACAGCTCGAGCTGATGCTTCTGAAGAGGAGACTGAACAAAGGAACCCCTGGGGTTTTATACCCTTACATCTAGATATGTGAAAGTCTGGGCTTCTCAGCTCTTGCTGTATCTCTGGGTGTCCCTCACCTGTCTGGCCACAGGTCCCTTTGTTGTGCCTTTGTTGTGCCTTTATTGTGCACAGCCTCTTGCCTTGGGCTCTGCCACCCAGAGCTCAACCTGCAGCTCCACAGCAGCTGCACATTGGGGTACCTGCGCTGAGTGCATTCCTCAACACACAGATCCTCAGCACTGCAGCATCAGTGCACTTCAGGAGGATGGTTCACATTCTCAAATCATTGCTGTAATTCAGAATGGTGAGGAAGAAATTGACATTATTATTGACAGTTTGCACTCCAAGGTCATCTGTTCCAGGGTCATCTACTCCAGGGACATAACTCATTGTTGAAATGTCTATGGAAATTATTGTTAAGTAAGCTAATGAGGAATTTTATGACAATAAGGTGATTATAGTTTTTTATCATGACACTTTGTGAAAAGAGTTTCATCAGAAGTTAAAAAATATTTGTTACATTCAGATAATGTTTCAAAGAGTGAAAAATCTGTACTTTCACTGACAGGTGTACTTGTACTTTATTGGCTACTTAAACACTTCCATGTTTGTAATCAGGGTGCTTTGACTTCTGCTAAATCTCAAACTAATGATAAAGCTAATGGCAGCCTTCAAATATGGCTGTGCCTCTGTGCACTTGACATTCTCCTGACTTATTTCCTTGGGGATTTGCAACTTCAACCACTCAAGTCTCTGCAACAGATTTGTCTTAAAAAGAAATAAGCATCACACATTCCACTTTCTATCCAATGTCAGAAAATGAGATCTTGCTAGGAACAATCATTTTAACCCAAGGCTTGCTTTTAGTGAGAGATGTAGCAACACTGTGGCTGTCTTAAGTTGCATTTAGAGAGCCCTAATGTATGTTGGATGTTCCCATGATTTGTGCTGTGAGTAGCCCAGGAGGCAGCTAGTCAGATACATTCCGAGTTTTTCTCTTGCTTAGAAGGGGAACTGTCCTTGTGTGCCTCTATGCCCTGTTTCTGACCATGACTGGCAAATGATTCTCTTCTGTGGAAGAGAAGCTTTCATTTGCTCCTGGTTCCCAATCCAACAGAGATCACTCTAATATGATCTCATAAGGTCAAATGAGCAATTAGCAGAGACAGAAACACTGTCCAGCCAGATGACTCCAGACTGCATTTTGAATGCATCATTCACACCCTCAATTTCCACAGCTTTCTGCCCTGTATAAACACCAAAAAGCAAGGTATCTTATCACCAAAAATGCTCAAAAAAGTCCTCCTTGGATAGATTTCATTCTGTTTTAATACAGAAAATGTTTCCGAGGGTCAGTTTAAATTCATTGCGCTTTTCCGCTCCATCTTGTAGCAAGAGGAAAGTTTACTTAGGTTCCCTCCACCAGACTTCAGCCCTTTTCCATTTCTCTGGATTTTCTGATATTCTGGATGAATTTATTGCTGCAGCTTTCTGCTTAGAGATTCTTCCAGAAAAGTGAAGAACTTCTCTTTTATCTCCTTCCATCTGTAGCCTTGCAGAGGGAACTTAATAGGGAGGTTTCAGTCTAATTCTGGTCCTCAATGATATCATAGCTCTTTGCATAGCTCTGTTGGGTGGCACCCACAGGATCCTCAGATGCTCTCAGGGAGTGCTGTCTAGCTGGGGATACTCTGTTGATTCCTTCTTTTGAACATCCCTTCTGTCCTTTTCTTCATTTGTTGTTGTGCATTTTTGTATCAATTCTTAGTTCTGACCCCCACTTCCTTTTCAAGGATTCTTCATTATTCAGTATGGATTTCCTCCAACTCTTTTTTATATGTTCTTCAATAAAGATACTGAGAAGAAGAATATCAGAACTGGGCAGGCACACAGCAACACCTTCTCAATGCTGCTCCCACCAGACTGGCTCTTGGTTAGATCCTGAGCCAATATTACAATTCATATTCTTCCATCTCAGTTACAAAAGTGAACAGTACACAATCTGCCTTTGAATGCCAGGAGAAAAAATCCAAGAAAACAAACAAGCACACACAAAAAACTCAGCCATGTGGTGGATTTAACATGCTTTGATGTATCACCATGTAGATACTTCTACATTTATTTAAAACTCAACAGCACATGACAGTCCTCAATTTCTGTTACTGACCTCATTAAAATTTGTGGGAATCAAACTCCCTTAAAAAGATGTCTGGGAAATTCTGTGCTTGAAGCTACAACTTATCCCTTTTCTCCAAATTGTCTGCTGCATTGCACAATTATTTGCTTTGCTTATGTATAGACCCAGCCATATCTCCAGACCAGCCATGGAAGGGTTTTATTTCCATATGGACAGAGCCACACCAAGGTAGATACACTCTGCTAAGTCAAAAAGGCCTGATAGGACAAGCTGAAAGTATGTCAGAGCTCAGACACAAGAACTGCAATTGCCTTCTATTTGGGCAGTTTAGGAAGATATTTCCCTTTCCTTTATCTTCTGAAAACAAGAACAGAAAGAGTTTCTTATTTTCCAGCTTCCTGTTACATGTTACTTTCAGTGAAGCATTGAGGACTTTTGCCAGAAAGCAAAACTACAACATTTAGTATGTTGTAGGAGAGGCTGACTGGCTTGCATGACATAAAAGTAACCAGTGACACATATTTCAGTTCCATCCTGTTTTCTAATTTCTGCACCCAATGCAAGGACAAAAAGAATGTGTGACTAGCAGAGAATGGATCAGCAGCCCCTTTTGGCAGCAGTATACCTCAGATGTGAAATGGAACTACACACTAAATTTACACATATGCATTTCAGTGAGCAGAGCTGTGTTTGAGTAATAGATGGCAACATTTCTCCTCACATGCATCACACAGTGAAAATCACGTTCCATTTTTTTTCTTTTGCGTAACAGATAGAGTATAAAGCCTCCTATTCAAAACATTGATCAAATTATAGCCATAAATAAAACTAGGAGTTCAAAGTAAAGAGGAATTTGTGCCAGTGATGGATTTTGTCTGGGAGATAGATTCATCACATAGAATTTGATTGTGCCAAATCCTTAACAGTAAAATAAGTAGTTCAGACTTATCACTCAGTATTAAAAAAATAATCTGGATTTCACTATTCTACATGTGCAAGTTTTCTTTGCTTCTATGGAGCTACGTGTTTGAGTTAAATGTCAGTGAAAATCACCAGTACAAATATAAAATGTGTCAGCGTGAATCATATCACTAAATTTATGTAGTAATTGACACTGGCACAAACTTCATCTCGTTCTTGTATGACCCAGTCTATTTTGGGCAGTCATTTCTTCCACCCAGTTTCCTGAGAATTATGTATGTATTTACTCCTTTAACTGTCACCTTTAAAACTTCTGGGATTCTTTGGCCAATTTCAGCCAAACTTAATAGGCAGAAATTTGAAAGATATTCTATACCTACATATCTTATGGAAAAAGGTGGCCACTACTGCTCAAAGACTTTACTACTGGGCTAGCAAGCAAAAGGGCAGCAATGTGAGCCTTTTATTGCACAGCAGAGTATATTTTTGACCATGAGTCACAGACCCAGAGGAAATAAAATTTTTGCTATGTTTGATGTTTGCACAGTGCATTAAAACCAACAAGGATTACCTGTGTCACACGGTGGGCTCCTATATTGAAGTTCCACCATCACACTTCCATTTTCCATGTCTTTATTGGTGCTTGTTGTAGAATCTTCATTTATAATTATCACATTAAAAAAAGGTTAGATGCCTGTGTTATAACACTACTTTTATTCTTAAATAAAATCTGATTATCTTGTTAAATGCCTATTCATGCATTCAGTTGAAAATGATAATACTGAATGCTTGTTTTTGAAATGCCTTTTCATTAATACAAGCAATCCAATACAATTTGTTCTGTGGCTTACAGACTTATTTCTGTAGGTGTCTTTCTCAACCAATTTTAAGCATATGTAAGATATGTGTATTTAAGAGTACATTTAAGATAATGTATGGTAGGGCAGGAATGATAAAGGCCAGGTTCTGATTTTAGGGAAACACATCCAAATTTTTCTAAAGAAAAGGATTCATGCAAATTGTCTTGTTTTTAAGGCAACGTTGTAAACCTTATGTATTGGGTTGTTTATAAAATCTATTGCTATTAGGGATCAGTTAACTGGAGTCTGAGATGTCCAAAATCAAATTAAGTGCATTTAACTGGTTTTGGCAGTCTGCATGATTTCAGGTTTGAGTTTGTCCTGACATACAGATGTCCAGATTTTAGGAAGAAATCATTCTTATTTATGGCCCATGCAATTTTATTCTAGAGAGAAAATTCACCCAATAGGTGAATTTTCCCAATAGGAAAAAAAGATCAATTAATACAGTAGTCAAAGAATGTCATGATATAAGGAATCACTTTGTTAATTGCACTCATGGCTCCCCATGAGTTTCTGCCTTTTCATGGTTGTGCAACCCTAAAGACTTTTTGATGTGTAGTTTTAAGTCTTCTGTAGTCATTTTATTGTTTGGAGATAGGATTACCATATCATATAGCTCTATTTCCAAAAATATATATTTCCTGACATTGAAAGAATGGAAGTATTAGCAGTGATTCAATGAAGATAAAGAACTGTGAAGCATCTGACATCAGATCTAGATCCCATGATATAATATAACATTTGAAGTGTTTCCAGTTACATTTCAATGGGAAAAACATCTATTGAAGGAGCAGGCTGAGAGAAGAGCAGTAAATGCATCTTTTCTACCAGTTAATACTTCAGCATTAGAGCTCTGTCTCAGGGGGAAGGAGCTAAGTGAGAGGCTTAATATTTTGAGATTTTTTAACAAGATCAGTTCTGGAGCTCAAGATTGCTCATTTACAACAAAAGCACAATCCTGAATCACAGTCCACTGAAGGCCCCTTACTTCCCTTAGCATTCGATTAGGCTAAGGTCATATAAGGAACAATATTTACTGCTGGGCTATTGCTCCTGTCTTAAGGGATACAGAAAGGGGAATTCATGTAGGAGACAGGGGAATTCACACAGCTAATCAGCTGGAGCCTTGTGGCTCAATGTGTGAGCTCTCTTTTGTGCCCTGTGTGCAGAAGTGGAGTCAGGGTTTCATCTTGTGCCTGCTGCTGAGCACTTGAGAGGCACAGAAGGGAGCAGGCTTTGTCAAGGACCGATGGGAGCTGAGCAGTCACTTGGACCTAACAGGGACTGAACAGGCAGAGGCTTGTTGCATGTTACATGGGTTCATCATCTGAGCCACATCCAGATACAGACATAAATAACATTATCTGCATTTATGCACAAGCACATACCTTTGCAGAAGGGTTTGTTCCTACATTACAGGAACTGAGGCATCATTTTCCACGGGAACAAGTGCAATAGTTCTGCAAGATTACAGTCCTTTAAAATACACTCTATATAATATAGATTAAAGGATCCCAGTCCTTTAATATATATTTTAATATATAAGAAACCTTTCTGACCTCTGAAGGTTTTTTGAACCAAAACATACAGGCAAATAAGAGTACCTGCAAAATGGGATTCCAAATTAGTAGAAGCTGGCTCTTTCATTGAAACACAGCATAATCTCAAGATGCTGTTGATAAGGAAGACTGTCATTTGCTGCATGATTATATACACATCTATTTCCATGCAACCTTTATATTTATTTAGATTCCCTCCATTAATGTCAGAGATTGCTTAGTAAGGCACAACCATGCCATCCTGTAGGACAAGTAACAATATTTATGACAGCAGTGAAGAGAGGAAATGGCGCATAATTAGGTGTCATAACTGCTTTAAAAAAAAAGCAAAGAAGAAAATTCTAGATTAATTAGTCAGCTATGTGTGCTGTGTAAGCATCATGGTCCAAACCCAGTAAGCACTGCACAGTTCATGTTCTGGGTCTCTATAATTAATTTTTTCTATTGTATTTAATTGTTCTACGTATTTATTGATGGGCATTGTGGATTCTCAAGTTACAATCACAGCAGACTGCACTAGGAAACTACCATAATCTTTAAAAATCTCCTAGTTATCTATTCTTATTTCCAAATGCAGGAGATAATACTGAAAATTATAACATTGAACACTTAGAATGTTTTTTCATTAAGTAAACAAAGCAACCTTGTCTCCATTTTATCACTAAACTATAAAATAAACTACTTATTCCTCAAAGTTGTTTCTCTAGTGTGGGAATGGACTTTATCCAAGAAGAAGTTCTTCAGTTTGGTATTCTAGCTGAGAGAAATCTTTCATAATGTAGCAGCTCAACATCAGTGAGATCCCCGCTGCTGGTGAGTTAGTACCTCACATGCCCCATTACAAAACAGCTGGGATTGCTACAGGTAACACAGAGCAACATTCAATAAAAACAGGAGAAAATGAAATCATAGAAAGTTAATGTCATTTGTGTTTAGAGACTGGAAAGAAATTTATTTGGCTTCTAGAACACCTGTACTATGCTACAGAGCTCCATTTGTGACATTCTCTAAAAATCTTGGAAGAAGAGTTTTCCTTGAAGACCTAAGGGATATAAATCGATTTTTCAGCTTAAAAACAAGACAACAAACAAATATACTAAGAAACAAATCCATATACCAGACCCTCTTGTCTGCAATACCCCCAGCAGTTCTAGAGAGCAAAAATTCCCTATGGCATTACTATTTATTTACTTTACAACATATTTTGATTTTGTTTTGAGACAGCATCCTGCTATTTTTTTCTATGCTACCTACCCCAAACACTCTGTTTCCAGTGAAAATTCTCCTTAAGAATAATAAATGATATTTTCCCAGTTGCACTCAGCCTCCCTTGGACCAAATTCTATTCTACTCTCAGGTCTGTGGGGAATAATCAAGCAACATTAACCGTCTGAAATAAGATGTATAACATCCTGACTCGAGACTTGCCTTTTTTTTTTCCTTCCCAAGGAACAAAACCATTTCTAAACCCCTCACATGGTGCACAAGCTAGCGATTTCTTTATTAAAAAAGCCATGACCATTGGTGATTTGCTCAAGGAAACTGCATTCAGATATAAAAGAAACAAATGAAACTATAAATTATTCACCATTGAATTTACTAAGTATATTGTGCTACATAGAGATATTAATATGAGGATAGAGTATGATCTACTTTTTTAACAGAAGTGCATTCAGAGTTTTATTCAGTTAGCGCAATTCAAATCCAAACCTGCAGCTATTATGACTTTGCTTTGTAGGATATCACCCTGGGTCCAAACCTCATTTCACCCTTGAAAGTTCCCTTTTTGTCCCTTCATAGATACTGCCCTTCCTTACTCACAATTTTTCCACTTATATTTGATGGAGCTCTTGTCTCACTAACTTACCCTGTCCAACTCTCAGTATCACTTCAGGAATTTCCCCTGATTTCTCAAGACTTGTTAACACACCTCCTTATTGGCTTCAATTTTATTCCTGGCTGGGTTCATGCTTAGAGGCCACTTTACTTTCAGCATCCACTGAGTTGAAAGCCTTTGCTCTTCCATCTTTAGCAGTGAAATGGATATTTGATTCTTTTGAAGAACATCTTCCCTTCTTTTTCCAACTTCATACCAATTTCACAACAGAGTGAAATTATTATTTTATCATTTGATCAGCAGAACATTAAATGATGAGAAACCTTTCTCTTTTTGACAACCTTTACCTTCAATGACTCTATTAGAAGGCAGTGATCATTGCCACAGAATTGCTATCACATATATTCATATCTTATGCTGACTTCCAACTTTCCTTCTTCCCCTTAACTTGAGTTTAAGTGCTAAATATGAATTACTTTATGGCAATCTGTAACTAAATGAGGGTAAATAGACAGGTCTTGTTTTAAATCATTACCTTCCCTGTGTAAAGGAATTTCACATAGATTTCAATCAGAGTTATTTCTGTTCTGGAGATGAGATTTTAATGTAGATGTTCTATATAGAATTTCATTATATTTTTTTTAAATTACCCAATTGATTGGGTAATTGATTGGGATTGATTAGACCTTACTATTAGTAGGAGCAACCTGGGCAAACATAAGATGTATGCATACTATTACATAGTTTAGAGTGAAACTGTCCTTATTTAGAGATGTTTGGAAGGTCATGCATATTTATGGATTTTGGGTAGAACATAAACTGGACAACAAGTCTGATTTTCCCTGATTTTACTAGTCTGCAATAGTTGTACTGACAATATTTTAATCACAAATAGGATGAAAAATTTTAACTTAAATTCAAGCTTGGATTTGGGATTTAAGTGAATAGAACAATATAATATAATAGTTAATTCAAGGGATACAGAAATGGATAATAAGAATGTGAACAAACTTATACAGGCTTTTCAAAATGCTGAAAGGAAAAATCTATTATTTTAATTTTCAAAACCAATGTCTCTTTTCACTTTGGAGATTACTTCCAGATGTGAAACAACTGACAAGGATTTTTTTTTTACAAAAGCAAAACTAAAATAATAAGTGAAATTAAAAGCTTTTGCAGTGCCATATGTTCTTGTTAGATATATTCCCTTCTATATAGTATCCACGTATGACATTAAATATTTCAGCCAAGGTTTAATGTCACTGGTAACTCCTGGATTTTCAGTTCTGTTTTGTCATCATTCACGAAGTAGAGGATGTGATTAATACCAGTCTTTTCTCTGCCATCCTCTTCAGGGAGTCTCCTGGTGCTCTGTCATCTCCTCTCTACACTCTCTGCCTTTGTCTCCATGGTCCTGAGGAAGGAAGACCTCATCCTCACTCACACCTGGAACACCATTGTGGGGGGAGGAAATGCCACTTGTCTCTGCCTGTCACCATCATATTTTCTGAAAAATCCCCTTGCTCAGGATTCTTCTCCTGGGAAGCTGAGAAGCTTCAGAGGAAAAGGAAAACAATATTATCTAATTTGCTTCTCCTGTGTTTTGCTGCTTTGGAATGTGGTTTGGAGATTGTTTATCCAACAGGTGGTTGTTTGATAGGTTTCCTGTGAATTGTTGTAACTTAATGACCAATCATGGTCCAGCTGTGTTGGGATTCTGGAAGGAGTCACAAGTTTCTCATTATTATCTTTTAGCCTTCTGTCTGTATCCTTTCTCTATTCTTTAGTATAGTTTTCGTATAGTATCCTTTAATATAATATAGTAACATAAAATAATAAATTAGCCTTCTAAGAACATGAAGTCAGATTCATAATTTCCTTCCTGCCATGGGGAACACCAAAAATACCACATCTGCCTTTAGCCCCAATGGAAGATGTGTTCTCCCTTGCAGAGCTCCTTACTGAGAACTGGACAAAAGAAATTTTGCATTTCAGAGGGACAGTCTTTCTTCCCATTTTGGAAGGAAACACAGAATCACAGAAAATTCAGGGTGGGAAGGGATCCTTAAAAGTTGTCTAATCCAACCCTCCTTCAGTGAGCACAGAAAGTGGAAGGAAGGAAAGATGTACTGATCTAAAACTTGCACTCCCAAGGGACAGACATAAAAACTACAGGTTTCCCACAGTCACACTATAAATATAGAAGTACTGTTGGACTATGTCATGCAACCATCAAGCTCATTAAGTTTCATTTGATAACACTAAGTCTCAGTCTACTCTCAGGAGCAGGTGATGTAGCAATTATGCTGTAACCAGGGTTGCCACTTGTTCATCGAGAAAGGGGAAAGAGGGCTCCACCTGATCAGCAACACTTAAAATTGCAAAATAAAACACAAAGTATTCTACTTCAGAAGTTACTCTGCACAGCAAAGAGGATGTTAATTTGTAGTTTATCAGTGCTTTAGGTGAAGAGAAAATGGACAATTTCATAGACAGTGTTGACATGTAGACACTAACTGCTGGAACTATCAGGTTTTTTAAGATTTGCAAAACTTGTCTAATTCACCCAACATTACCTAGAGAAAGTAAAATCCTGAGTCTTTAAATGATACAACATTTATGGTGGCACTGCATGCAGTCTTCCTGTAGTAAAGAAAATCTGATTGTGACAAAATGTACTGTCAAGCCTGAATTCCACAATTTTTACTCAAAATAATTAGTTAAGCCTACAGGATGGATTGATGCTTGTTTCTTGCTTTGTTTTGTTGCTTTCTTTTTTCTTTAATTTTAGAAAAAAAATCATAATTTGCTGGCTAGGAAAAACGTGTAAAATAAAAGAAAAATCAATAGTTCTTTAGCTTAACCTAAGTGTTAACGTTTTTTGACAAATTTTTAAAGCTTTCTATTCCATAATGAAAAATTGAAAATAGGGTATCCCTTAGCTCTGAAGTGTATTCATACTGTAAATTTTTAAGGAAATGCTCAATTTAAGAAATGAAATAAATGTTGCTTGAATTTCTGCTAGGCAGAAGCCACCCTCTGTGATTAGGATTCTATTCACTGTTGCCTTTCTTCAGGTATTGTAATTATAACTTGCAAACTGAGAGCACAAGATAATCATTATCTGCACATGTTTACACATTAGAGAAAATGCTGAAATATATTTTACCACTCCTCACTGATAGTGTGAATGTTGTCAAATGTGTATTTGCTATCCCACTGTACTGTAGTGATACTTGCTGAGGCTGCACAGCCTCCCATCCAAACTTATTCTTGTGCAATTTCTTGAAAAATCAGATGATACTCCCAAATACACAGGTAAGGAGAAGCCATGCTATGGATTGTTATAAGTTTTTCAACATACAATTCTGTTTGGTTTTGAAGCAGAGGAAAATCTTTACAGTTCTAGCTGATGTTTTCAATTGCACATAATTTGAAACATGGCTCTGTTTAACACACAGCAGTTGAAAGAAAAAAATGATCTCTAGAAATGACATCCAGTTGCCCATGTCCCTATTACTGTTTGCTGACAAAATCCTAAAACACCTCATATGTTTGAGTCTATTCGTTGGTTAATGCTGCCAGAATCCCTAAGGAAGACGTAATTTTCCTAATCTTTGGAGGTGGGGGAAAGAAAGTGTTTTGTTTTGTTTTGTTTTGTTTTGTTTTTGTTGACCGGTGCATTTGCAAAATATGTGTGAGCAGAGCAGGCTTTTCCAAAAGCGACTTCTAATTCTGGTATTTGTTGAATACCTGTTCTGTGAAAAATCCAGTCAGGAACACAACTAGGTGATTCTTTCCTTCTCACCATTGCCCCTCTCAAAAAGCAAGGAAGCCTTTATCCTCCAAAACAACATCTGTGTGAGAAGTAGCAGTCAGTAGTGTCAAAACACATTTAGGCCTCTGATTTTAATGGCATAAAATGACAACTCTGGTGGCTACTCCTCCATCACTGCTCCCCACGCTCAAACAGTGAGCTACCAGCACACTTTCTCAGCTGCAGAACCATCTATTCTCTGGAGGGATGTGTTTATGTGTGGGGTGATTTCTCTTTCAGAGGCATACGAACACGTCTGCTTAAATCAACCCCAGAGATGATTTGCTCTGTGGTTCTGTTTATCTCACCTGTCCGCTTACGCAGGGGCTGCGTTCCACAACGAGCTGAGGCATCAGGGGCAAATTCACCTCAAGGAGATTTGCTGTTCTCAAAAGTGAAGATCGAGTCAATCCAAGGTAAGTAAAACTTCATTGTAGTGCTTGGCTGATAGAGCTGGAAATGGGCAGATTTTGAACACCTCTGAGGCTGTTACGAATGTGCAGCCAGTGGGGCTGTTGCTATTTTTGTGGTCCTTTTGTGAAGACCTTTACAGATAGCTTTTGGAAATGAAGGTACTTAGACTACTAGAATAGCAGGCTTAATGGCTTGGGAAATACTTTTAACTAATGTTCCCACTGGCAAATTGACTATCCATTTCTCCTCTAAGATGTCTAAGGTGTAAATGGTCTTTTTTCCTGAGTGTGGAGGTTGTGTGTTGAAACCTGCTGTTCAACAATCCAGGCTGCATGCATGTTATTATCCCAGCACTGATTACAAGCTTCCATTGACCACAAGCTGCCTGTTTGCCTGTCTAGATGTTGTGATTAGTGTACAATCAATCTTTAATCCAATCAGAAATCTCTCTGCCTGCAGCTGATAAAGGTCTCGGCAGGGCACTGATGAGGCTGGAGCCCTGGTATCTCTAAGGGCACACCTGCAGCATGTGAGGTGCAGAGGCTAAGCAGGCTGATCTAAGAGAAAGGAATTAAGGTGGCCTGCACAAAATCTGATAAACAGCATTCAAACAGAACAAACCAGGCAGCTTAAGTGTAGGGCTCATCAGCCTCACTGACCCTGGAGTGCTGCTGCTCTAAATCCTAACACATGGAGAAGATCATCTTTTAGCTCAGGAAGACCATTCAACACAGAAGATTTAGTTTCTAGTCATTAAAAGAAGAAGCCAACAAATAATTTGTCTCATTGTACGATTTTCTCCAGTGCATGAATTCCTCTGTACTACCTCAGCTTTGTACTTCATTGTCTGCTTTTCCTCACAGGAGTCTGGAATATAGCTGTGACTTTCCAAATTGTAGTGCAAAGAAATAATTGCCTGTTCTTTGCTTCCTCTTTTTTAATTCCTGACCCAACTTTAATTTATTTTCTGTCTTTATCTCAGTATTCTCTCCTAATTCTGCAGATGGGATACTTATAATTACAGATCATATTAAAGCTGTTAAAAAATAGTGCATTATTGTGTGATTAACCTGCGTGCTTTATATTAATCCTTGTTGATCTGCTTCAGGGCAAACAGTTTCTCATAACTTCCTTTCTATGATATGACCTGTTCTTATTACATTAACATTGAAAATTAGAGAGAATGACAACTAACTGCCTTATTGAAATCTTCCAAAATACTTCTTTTGTAACACTAAAACTGCTTAAATGGAAACCATTGCTTTTATTTGTTGTGCAATTATTTTAAACACATTTCTATGAATTATCTTTGTTTCTAGAAATACAGATTATTTCCGCTAACCCCATAGCTTTGATATTCTTTGTAACTCCTGGGTGAGCTATACTCCCACTTTCAAGCTTTCCAGGGCATCTAACACCCATCTGAAACACCTGCAGCAAAGCTTACATTTATCTATATTCACAATAAGCCTAAGATCAAAAGAAATATAATTATTCCGTCTGTGAAGTCTTTTTTTCCTATATGACCATTTCAGATTTAATAATTTCTCTGATTTCAAAGTCTCTAATCAGTAAACAATGAACAGCATCACAGGGAAATAATCTAATTGCCACAGCTCTGACTTTCAGGAAAAGCTTTCAAGACTGCTTTAAACTTGACAATTTTGGCAAAATCTATTGTTACAATGTTAAATGGCCGCAGTGCATGCAAAAAGAGCAACAATAGAGTACATGCAGGTATTTGAAACACACTTCAAAGTCAGCATGGTCTACTGTAAACAGTCCTATCATGTTCAGAGCACAGTTAAAGATTCTCTGTGAACTAAACCAGCTTATATACAATATTATGCCTTTAAAGATATATGGAAAATATCTACTCTTCATAGAATATGACCTTCATAACTCAATTTATGGGTCATTCCCTCACTTGTGGGATATTTTCAATATCATAATTGTAAAAAGAGAAAGAAAGGAAGGAAAAATGTTCAGTTATTCATTTTGCAGGGCCTTTTTATTAAAAGCAGAAATAACATTAGATGAAAATCATTTCACTGATAATTTTAATGAAATATGAAGTGCTTTGAATATATTTTATTGCAGGCAATATAGAGAAAAGGCATTGGCTGCTTAATGTGTCATTTAATGAATGGATTCCACATTGCTTTGCTTTACCACATTTGGAAGTGAAGGCCATGCAAAGATGATAGCAAACGCTTTCAAAAAGGGGCTTCTTCCCACATTTTTAAATTACACTTCACCTAATGGAAAGTGCAAAGTATAATGCAGCAGAAATGAAGCTGAACCAAAACATTGGAGCTACATACCTTAACAAATCTCACTGAATTTTATCCTGTAAGTGCATCTCTAATATGGAAAAAAACCTGATGTTGATAATGTCCTAGCATGCTGAAGGTCAGGTTGATATAAGAAGGATCCCAAAGAATCAGAAATCTGGGCTAATTTGCAATGAGGTCAGCAGTTGCTTAGTTAGCCCAGCTGAGGGTGAGGAACCAGGCTGGAAGGTCATTGCAGAGAAGGCTGGTAGGTGTCATTTGTTTACACCTTCTCCAGCTCAGAGAAAACCAAATGCAATTGCCAGTGCTGCAGAAATACACCCTAATCTGCTCAATTTCTTTTTCTAGCAGAGATCCATTAATGGGTCTGACTCAGCAAGTTTCCAGTTATTAACCCTAAAGTGCCTTTGGCTTTCTCTGGTAGCAGCTACCATCTGTCCCCTCAGGCTTTTTTCTAGTAAGATGCAGCTTCATTAGTTGTGTCTAAAATGAACAAAGCATAAATGATAGCCATGCACTGGCCCTGAGGCTGGCTGGCACTGGGTGGCTGGATCTGCCCCTGTGTCCATCCCTTCAGAGCCCAGGGTCCTGTGCTCATGCAGTCCTCCCAGCTGCTTAGGAGTGGACAGCCAAGCTCCAGCTCAGAAATGCTAACACTGACCCAGTTAGTGATCTGGGATGCAGAGCTCAGGCTTATTATCTGGCACTTTTATTTAGCAGTGCAGGCATACTATACCTATTGGTCCACTGAAAGCAGCCTTCGACAGCCACAAGCACTGGCTTTTAAACTAGCAAAGAAAAATTGTAGGAATCCATCAGAAAACCATGCAGCAGGAAATTTTATCATGTCATTACAAGTAGGCATCTTGCTTCCTGGCATAATACCCCATTAGGTGAGAGATTAGACTTTATATGGGAAAAAATATGTAAAGAAGGTCTGAAGCTGGCATTAAAAATGAAGGTTGTTCTTCACACATCAGAGAAGCTTCCATATCGTGCATGAGGAGGATTCCACATGTATTTTTTGGTCATTTTGGAAAAGTCCCTGCAGCAGAGAGGAGGTATATCTGGTCTGTTGCAGAAGACAGCATGAAATGGATGAATGGCAGGAAATCCAGAAGAGAAAGAAAAGTATCTCTGGCCTATGAATGTAAGAAGCAGAGACAGAGAGCAACCTTTCACCTTGTGACATTTTCCACATTTACCTTCCTGATGTCCAAGCTCCATTACCAAGTTACTGGCTCCCCATTAAAATCAATGAATGATGCAAATAGGAAAGTCTGTATGTAACAGACGCTGCCTGTTAACAGGAAGAACACCTTTCTTTCAAGGCATGGTAATGAGAAGGAGAAAAACCTAATGTAGTAATATAATAAACCTTTTAAAATGGTTTTAAAATAGCTTTTTCTGAACACAAGACCTGCAAGTTTAACACCATATGGTCTTAGAACCTAAGTCAGTTACATGTAAGTGTCAAGTGCTGTTGCAGATCACATTATCACACAGATCCATAAACAAGTAGCTGCATAATTTCTCAAATGATTATCGCTCTTGCACACCTGGTGTGTGTTATATATAAAAAATTAACAAACAAAAGTGAGAATTTTACTACACTGCCGTGCTGTCATGGCAAATTGCGCCATCAAAATCCAATTGCACAACCCAGCTTCAGGCATCAGTATGACAAGAGAGATGCAGTATATAACTGTAGAGACAGGGCTCCATTAAATAAGATGTGAAACAGGGCAGCGTGGAGCCTGGAAAACCCAGGAGGTGCTGAAGGCAATGTAATAGGGCCCCATCGTCAACAGCATCAAAGGCTGCTGATAAATCAAGACAATGAAAGAAGGAGCTTCTCAGTTAGCTTGAAGCAACAGATCCTCATTACAAACTCTCTCAAGAGCAGTTCCAGCACAGTAGCAATATCTGAAACAAGACTGAAATTTATTAGAAGGATTTTTTGCATTAAAGCCAGCCTGTAATGTCAGAGCAGGGCTTCTGAATGAAAGGAAATCAAGGGGCAAATAAAGTAAGCTGGTTTCCAGTAATTACACTTTATAATGTAGTGCAATTGAGAAAAAATTTGTTTTGACAGTGTTTCACTCCTCAAAACTGTTTTCTTCTGGCTGTCCAGTTTCTGTTTGGTCTGAGCTTCAAAACATAAATTGGCATAGAGGAAAAAATAAACAACATCTCCAAAACACCCAAATATTCAGGAGCAGTGTGATATAGACTGATCAGGTGGTATTTACTGCATCTGGCCTCTTGATCTCAAAGTTCCCTCAACATCTACGTTTTTTGTTTGGGACCTACAAGCTTACACCCAAGTGGTGGGCTCTGGATGTCTCTATTCCTCGTGAGGATGAAGATAGGAAGTGTGAAGGGAACTCCATATTTCAGGCTCAGTCTGTCACAAACTAGCAGAGTCAGACCTCATCATAACTCCTGTAGAAAAAGCAGCAGGAAGACAGAAGTATATACCTACTAGATAAGGGTCTTCACCAAAAGAGAGGAGGTATACAGGACTCCAAAGACTGAGTTACACCATCTATATCATGGACAAAGGGTTTTACCAAAGAGAAAACAGTGCTGGACACAAAAAAATCAAGCCCGTAACTCCCTCAGAACTACCTTCTCTGCTGGGATGTAGATTTCCTTTCCTCTTAAGGGTCCTTCCTGAATTTTCCACAGCATCTTTGCTTCAAGAGAACAGGTCAGAATAAAGGCAGTTTTCTTGGCAGTGAAAGAGATGGATTTGAAAGTCTACAGGGTCCAAATCCCAGCCCTCCATCTTCCACAATCACAAAAATACCCTGCTGAGTTCTCATCCCAAGAAGACAACCTCATTTTCACGTAACAAATGCAAAATGAAATCAAAACCTAAGCAGAACAATATAATGGAAGGAAAGTAAGTGGAACTGGAAGACCACAGAACCACTCTTTTTTCTACCCTCCATCTTTCTCTTGGGCACTATTCCAATTTGGAAATCTCTGAAGATGACAAAGGCACTCCTGGAGCACTGGAACTTAAATTCCAAAGCCTTTAGGGCTTCACAAAAGTGTGACATGAAAAAAAGTCTCATAAATCTGTACCATAAAATACAAAGTGTTGCTAGTGTGAGATCTGATTTGACAGATATATTCATAACTACACATAATAATACATAATACACATAATAAGAACAAAACATTCATACAGTTTCCTGTATTAGAGCAAGTCTTAAGTTTGACTTCTACAATGCATTTTTTAATTTAGGGTATCAAAATTTTAAATAGCCATTGTAAGAAGTTTCAAACTCTTAAATACAGATCACCTCTCTAAATCTTAGTCTAATTTTTCCATAGGAATTTATAGCAATTTAATATAAAAAATTAAAGCTAAGTCTTTGCAGTGAATCTGACTGAAACATATGGTAAGGATGAATTATAAATCCACATGACAGGGAAATACAAAGTAATAGACTAAAGTCAAATCCTCTGCTATCCTGAGTGACTTACTGATAATGTTCATATGGGGATCCCTTGTGCCTGCACTTAGTTTGGAGCAAAATCTTGCAATTGCAAAGGCTTCACACAAGCTGGTAAACATCCTCACCCTCACTGTATACAAACATGAGCCTGGTGGTAATAATTTACTTTCATTGAGAGTGGTCTTTAACATGAAGGATTAGTGTCAAGCTCCCAC
Source organism: Geospiza fortis (assembly GCF_000277835.1). Lineage (NCBI taxonomy): Eukaryota > Metazoa > Chordata > Aves > Passeriformes > Thraupidae > Geospiza > Geospiza fortis. The sequence continues at coordinate 1,052,832 of NW_005054422.1, forward strand.
AGTCATGCATTTCCAAGGATTTGTGAATTTGTCCTAAGCATTATGTGGTAGATATAAACTAAAGGTAACAGAGAAATTATAGCATAGATATTCTTTTGAACATGTCTCTCACTCTAAAGCTTGAAATGGTTCAGAATTTAGCAAGCAGGAAATAAAATCCCATTTCAATTGTACTCAAGTCAAGCTATTGCCAAAAGGCTTAGTTCAAAATATCTAGGTACCACGTATGTTTTAATGGGTTGGGATATACTCAAATTATAAATACATCTGAAGAAATGTTACTATACTTTTATTTGATGTCATACCAATGCAGACAGATATTTGCCCCAGCATATTTTGTATATTCTAAAATCATGTTCTGTAATCAGCTATTCTGTTATTTGGCTTTGTCAGCCCTAATGAAATTATTTCACCTGGTGCAGCAGCCTAAAATGCCCCTCTTCATGCCTGTCTAGTCTTAGGAAAAAACCCTCCATCATTCTTATTATCAAAACAGCCTCTCTGGCATTATAAACATGCAAAGTTTACATGTGTCTTTGGAAGTGGAATAGTAAATTATCCACAGTAAGCCAGATCTCACAACCATCACTCAGTTTTTACTCACTGCCCATAGAAATTCAAGAAAATATTTTCCTAAGTAGGAGTCTTGTAAAAACTTGTCGAGCACATTGAAAAAGAAAATATTCAGAAGAGTTGACTAATAGCAGTTCTATGCTCTTAACAGAAGATGGATGCAATGCACCTTTCTGTTCCCCTCATCACAGAGGAATGAGCTGCTGCAGTTTATTGTAAACTAATCTACGTGTCCAGATTGTGGCAGACAAAGGGATACCCTCACAAAGGCTCTGCTGGTTGGAGGCCACTGAAGAGCACTACTGTTCTCTGTTGTGAGATGTTCTTCTCTGCTGGGGACTGCATGAGCTAAGTCATTTTTCTGAATATAAGCAAGAAATCAGCTTTTATCTATGCATCACTTAACCAAGACAAAGGGAATACACTGAAAGCTAGGGCATGTGACCAGAAGCTTACTTTTTAAACAACAACAAAAAGGGGACAAGAACCAAGTACCCCTTTATTTATCCTTAAAAACAAATTAAAGTGACATGACTCCCTGCTCTGAAATGTCAGCCATCAAAAGTTGGCAACATTTTTTGAAGTAATAATGATTGAACTTGCTGTGACATCTTCCTTGCCTCTAGAATGCCAGAAATTCTGTTGCTTTCCTAAATTGCCAATCATATAACTATTTAGAAACTCCCCAGGGAGGTCAGCATTAAAACAGGCTGGAAGGAGCCAAAGTAGCGTATTCTTGAATTGAAAAATCTGTTCAAACTTGTGACTGCATAAAATAGTTACTTTTAACGTGTAAAAGCAATCATCCTTAGCAATAGTGCATTAATAGTGTTCCTCAGTTGGTCAGCGGAGGGTGTGCTCAGTAGGGGAAGGATATGAGCCCACATATCCTCCTGTGTTTTAAGTACAGTACTTAACACTCAGGTTCCAGCTGTTTGTTAACTTGTAGTGATCCGCTGAAACTCAAAGGTTTGTTACTCAGTGGAAACAGTTAATTCTTAGGAACCCTTGGAACATCGTAGAAACACATATAAAAATATATATTTCATTCACCAGGACTCAAAATTTCTCAAAGAGGAACAGCCTGGTAGGTAGATGTAAACACCATCATAAGGACAATAATCTAGGTTGAATTCCTCACACCTCTTATCTTGATAATATGCCAGTATTCACATACAAATAAAATTTTTTTGTTCCATAAAAGTTTTAAGTATCAGCGCAAGAGACCATTCTTTTGAAAATTACTTTCATATTTTTATAGGTGAAATCTTGGAAAATACAATGATCAACATTTTTTATTGCACTGTTATTGTATTTGAACTGCAGCTTTTTTATATTCCAAAGTTAATTGAAGGTGATTTTTCTGTGAATCCCACCTGATTTGTCCTTTTTCATCTTTATTTTAAAGTGACGGTGGTGTTAAATATACACAACTCTGAAGCAAAGAGATGTGTTTACCACAGCCCATCTCTGTATGAGCCACTGGAGGTCTTTTGTATAACATTAGGATTTTCTCTTTAATTTTGGTGGATCAAGATCAAGATAAAATATTTTTTCCTGACACTATCCAGGCAGAGAGGTCTCTCAAGGTACTAACAGCAAAACATATGAATTTGCTTTCTCTGCTATAGAATTCAAGAGGAAACCTTCAGTATAGAATTGTTCGGAAGAGCAGTAGCTGATGCCTTCCAAAGGCTGGAACAGGTAAAAATGCTATCATATGATATAGCTGCATTGCTGTAGTTATCTGTGACACCAGAGAAAGCAGTCATATATCTAATCAGATTTTCTGTACTTCTACAGCATAATTTTCTATGCTTAGACAGATGTATCAGAACAAAAGAGACAGGCAGCAACTGTAAAGTAAAATTCAGGTTCTTCTCATACCAGTGCCCAACTGACTGCTACACACTGGCTTATCAGAGGAACCAGAGAAAGATGTGTCACACGTGTACATCCCATTCTGAGCAGCAGTCAGTTAGTTGTGATAGATACACAGAAATGAAACATCACCAGAAAGAGCTGAGGTAAACCTTGCACTTAAATTAATAGGATTATGCCATGCTGTTGTTACATGCTAAACTTGGAAAGGCCAGCTGTGAGATTCTCAGAATGTCATAAATATCAGTCAGCACAATCTGAATAATGGTTGTGCTCCATCCATAAAGCTCTGTTTGAAAGGCTTTCTTGGTGTGACTTTGGCAGAGCCCTGTATGCTGTAGTCTGGGGAGAAGATTCACTAACCCCTGCTACAGCCCAGGGATGTGCAACCAGTAGCAGCTTCATCATAACTTCCTAGCAGGAGGGATTGCCTGCAGCTTGCTCTTTGGCAAAAAATAAAAGGCTTGGTTAAGCTGGTGACCAAGAACAGCAAAGAAAAGGATTGGGGAGGGAAGTGGGGAGAAGTCTGGAATTCAGGCAGAAATGCAAGCAGTAAAAAAAAGAAGGGGGAAGAATGGGCACTTGCATGGGAGGGAGGAAGGGGCTGGGAGGAGAGCAAAACAGGGCACAGTCAGATTGCAGGAGTGGGAGCAGGGTGCAGGTAAATGTGGGCTAAGGATGGCTCTCTCACAGGACTGTGAGCTGTGTATCAGCTATGGGGGAAGTATGGACTGTGAACTATGACTGGGTATGTTAGCAGAGAGTTAGAACAGTAGCAAATGGGAGAGGGGAGGTAAAACACTGGTGTGAAATGAGAAAGAGGTTTGGGATAGAACAGATAGAAATTTCTGTGTTGAGGGGGACAAGATCAATGTTATGGGACAGGAAGACATGGAAGTCATGTCCAAATCATCAGAAAAAGGTGAGGATTAGAGAATGAAGTGCAAGAAGTTGCAGTGTGTGATGTTCCCAGGCCTACAGGAGCTACAAAATGTGTCATATTCCCACAAAACCCAGTGTGTCTGATTTTTCTTTGCCCAGACAGCTCCAATCTGCTATCTTGCACACACGATTCACTTCAAACTCACAGTATCTCCAGAAGTGCAGATGGTCCTGTAAGTGAGGATCCCTACAGAGTGAATGCTAGTGGAAAAATACCCCACTTTTATCTTTTATCTTGAAGCATGAAAAGCATTCTTTACCACCTAATCCTGCAGTCAGTCTGTCACTTAGAGTAATATTGCAGTAAAACATATAAGATCAGACGCCAGCTGACTGTCAGATTGTATTTAACATGTTTAATGAAAATTTAATGTTCCTACAATTGATTTTTCTCTAAGTGGCACTGAATTACTTATGAATAACCTCATCACTACTTAAACAAAACATGCTCCTTTAATGAGGTACGGCTAAACGAAGATCAAAATGATCCATAATGCAGCATATAGTTGGCAACACTCTGAATCAAGATCCTTTATATTTTGGGGACAAACAAGCTCTAGAAGAGATGGGTGAGTGAGAAGGAAGATGAAAGTGGCTTCCATCCTTGAGAGTGGAAAAGGCAAGTGGATGGGCTTAAAATGAAAGCCATAGCAAGTGGGCATTCTAGAACTGGGGACCTTGTGCTTCCTCCTTCCTTCTCCCACCTGCATTTTCTTTTCTCCAGCATCCTTGATATTTCTCTTAAATTTTTTTTCTGAATAATCACAGATTAAATGAGTCAAAACATTGGACCTATTCCTGCGGAAAGAAATGATGTGCCTGCTCCCATCCCTTTCATTCATGAATTGTTTTTTACATGACTCTGCAGTAGAATGGACCTACTTCATGGGGTAGAAAGGAGATCCACCAAATGTGTATCAAAACATTGGGTATCCTAATTGCACTGATAAATACCTTGTGTTCTCAGCCCTTCACAGGCAAAAGGGGGAAAAGTCCGCACCTTTTCTAAGGGGCTTCAATTTTCCTGGCTTCTACATCCTCAAGGAGTTTGGAAGCACCAAGGGCAATTTGGTATTGATTTCATTAAAGTTGTTTCCCAGGCATGATTTCTATTAGATAAATGACTTAATCTAAGGATATATAACAATGAAGAAGTAAATTGCTCTTTGAGTCTTCCCTGAGGCTGTTGATTCCCACACTGGGAGCTGCTGGACATCCTTACTGTACTGCATGCCCACGGGAGGAGCACTCCATGCCAGCATTAGAGAGTGTACCAGAGAGATGCCAATTGGTTGAAGTACTAAAAATGAAGTTTTACTTTAGGGTAGGTTATTGGGAAACACCAATCTGAATGCTAAAGACGAAGATGGAACAAAAAGTAGAAATAGTGCCTTTACAATAAAAAATAAGAGAAAACTAAGTCAGTTGGACAATAAGCGTCATTAGAGCAGAAATTAATATGCACACAGAGTGCTTTGAGAGAGCTGTTTACATTTTTTATAATGAGCTAGGTTCAGAAGATGAAGCAGGACTTTCACGGCTGGATTAATTAGGGCTCACTTTACACAGGGATGCAAAAGCCAGTAGTTAGTGTAATACACCCAGAGAACTGGCAATCACTGAGCAAATTCCTCCCCTGTGACAACCCATTCCCCATCAGTGTTGCTGATCACTCATGATGCACAAAGTAGCACAACTGTGCCAGCCACTTCAGAAGCAGCTCAAATAGCTCAGGTTTCAGCCAAGTACTCACTTGGGCATCAACTAATGAAAAAAGGGAATAGTGTTGAAGAATAAAAAAAAAAAAATTAAATGACAAATTTCATACAAAAATTGTCTTTCCCATGTAGAGCAGAACAGAACTGCATTGTATTTTTTCAGAACCGTTAACCTTAAATTCTGGAATGTGAAGGTAAAACTTTGATCTGTGATTTCTGCACCACTGAATATCAATACATTGTATATTGACTAATTAAACTTCCTCACACGTGTCCTTCTGACAAGCTTATTAAACAATAATTTCCTGAAGAGTGATGCTTTAGTGATTATCAGAGATAAAACCATCTCTTTAAAGTATTGTTCTAACAGTAGATTACTGAAACAGAAAACAAGGAGATAGGGAGTCCATTGAAGAAGAAAAAGTCAGAGTGTTTTCCAGGACAGCTATGCTGACATTTTAATATATCCATACACATTTTACAGTATACAATAACTTTGCAAAATACAACAATTTAATATTAAAATTATAGTTATACAATTGATTCAAATTTTATTACAGAATTTATCATACTAATTCAGATAACATGTAGGATGGAATGCAAAATAAGAAAAGAAGAATTAAGTGATTTTTTTGAAGTGTATCTATGAAAAGGCATTTTACTACAAAAATAATGCTATGACAGAACTGTTAGAGTAATTGTAGCAGAAAATCTTTACTGCAAATTCAACCTATCTGTGATACCATGTCTGTGGCACCAGTATTCACACATCAGTTCAGAATGTTATCTCCAAAAAAACAAAACTTCAATAGTAGTTTAGCATAAGAAATATATTTGTATATTCAATAAGGGACACAATGATTTCTTACTGGACAGTGGGAACTGCAACCCAGGAAACATTTTCAACATAAAGGCACTATACATAAGGATCAGTTATTTGAACTGATACTCTGGTCTGAACAACAGGTTAGAAACAAAAACTTTATTGAGGCAGTCTTATTCCATGGACAACTGTTTGGGCAAAGACAGTCACTGCTGTCAAAATCAGTAAAAAACTGCTACCCATGTTTTCAGGTAATCAGTAATTTTTAACAAAAAATCTCTACTGCAGAAGTGAGAAGAGAATTTTTATGCCAAATTAAAACACTGCACTATTTCTAATACTAACCCAAAGTCTGTTAAGCCAAATTTGATTTTCTCTTCCACAAAAACTTTGTATAACATCTCAGGGACAAGTAGTGTTTCTCCCTGATGAACATCTTTCAGTTCTCAAATGCAAAACAGAGTAGTGTTATGTATCAGCCCTCTGAAACACAACCATTCATTGGTATAAGGAATTAAACACAACAACAAAGGAATAAGGACAAGTTTCCCACATAAGCATCTTAGTAGGCTTAACTTATTCTATCTATAACCTAATTATTATTACTTTAACCAAAGGAAATTAAATTCATACCATGTGAAGCTTTCATCAGATAAAGTACAGATCAGAATTTTAATGCTCCAGTGTAGGATGAGGAACTTCAAAGCTTGTTCATTGAGTCCTAGCTATAAAAACAGAAATTTAGTAAATTTTGGCTATTCAAAAATCACAAAATAGAGTGAGCTGATCATCGAGGATCATCGAGTCCAGCTCCTGGCCCTGTCCATCACCATCCCCAAGAATCATACCATGTGCCTGAGATCATTGTCCAAACACTTCTGAAGTCAGGCTGGTGCTGGGACCACCTCCCGCTCCTCATGTGCCTTCCCCTCAAGGCCCTTCACCATCTTTGATGTTTTACTTGGGACACTCTCTCAACAGTTTAATGCCTTATATTGTGGCACCCAAAACTGCCCTCAGCACTTGAGGTGAGGCCTCCCCAGCCCAGAGCAGAGCAGGACAATTCCCTCCCTTGCCCTGCTGGCCATGCTGTCCCTGATGCCCCCAGGACAGGGTTGGCCCTCCTGGCTGCCAGGGCAAGGCTGACTCATATTCAGCTTGCCATCAGCCAGGATCCCCAGGTCCCTTTCCATGGTGCTGCTTCCCAGCCTCTCATTCCCCAGTCTGTCCATACATCCAGGGTTGCCCCATCCCAGGTGCAGAACCCATCACTTTCCCTTGTTGAACTTCATATGGCTGCTGATTGCCCAGCCCTCCAATTTTTTGAGGTAATAGACCACAGATGAGTCTTCCATGAGCAATGAGAGATCTGTGCACCGATATATTTCAAAACTACATGAAAGACATATATAAAAAGAAAAAAGGATTGTTTTTTGTTAGCATAAAAAATATGGGATGGATTAGATTGATCAGCTTTGACTTCTGTTTTACAATGCTGTCTTCATAATAAGCGTTGACACGAATCACAAAGAGATGCTGGAGAAAAGATCAAAGCTGTTTAATTTTGTGAAAGGGTTGTTGCCAGAACAGAATCTAGAAAAGATTAGACATTCTTCAAAACTTTGACAGAAAGTAAGAATTTTGTTATGGACAGTTCTGAAGGCAGTCACACATGCGTGGGAGACTGTCACCAACTGTACTTTTCACCACATCTCTTCCATAGTAGCAGGAAGGAACAGTAATTTTCTTTAATTAGACACTTAAAGGTTTTAGGCAGACTTTTGCCACATTTCAAGAAAACCAATAGGAACATCCTGTGCTGTTCACTGACTGTAATCAACTCATCTTTATAGACATATACAACTCTCTCTATATTAGAAAGTAGTAAGGAAATAGTGTTAATTCTGGAGTTCTACATGCAGAAGCTAAAACAAAAACATCCGGGTAAGCAACTTTTCTTTCTAACAGCATAGAGCAGAAAGGCATCAACCACTCTTTTCCTTGTAAAGAACTAATAATCATGCCAAGTATGTAAGCCTTTCTCCTGATCATAGAGTGGTAACAGACTAAACAGATCTGCTTTGGTATTTTTTGAGTGGAAAGGTCATTTTCACTTCATGGGCAAAACTTTTCATCCAGGTGCCAGAATGAAAATACTCCTGCTTCACATGCAAATTGGATAATCCTAGACACCAGATTAACGAGGCCACAGTGTTAAGTCAAGCAGGAAATGGATTTATAGTTCTGAGGTCGTTGTTTGAATGAAAGATTTCCACAATGCAAGTAGAAAAGAAATTTTGGGATGAGTGTGTGTTATACAATGATGTCCCAACACAGAACTCCAGGTTTTGCTGAGAGCTACAGCTTGTAGAAACAGCAACAGCCTGCAGTTGCATTCTCTGTGAACATCCTCCATGTGTACACAGCACTGCTCTTTCCACTAATGTGATGTGCAAACATCAAAAATTTGACAAACAAAGCTCTTAATTATGAAAAATCAGAGCATTTGATATCATAAACAGAACTACAGAATTCCTCTTCATATGATAAAAACAGAAATTAAGCAAACATTATGGAATAAATGGTACTTAGCACAAATTTCATTTAATAAGAAGGGTTTTAAAGTTGAATGTTTGGAAATTTTCATTTTGGACTGAGTGATGCAGTGCAGTCTTGTTTTCCTCTATAAACACAGCATGGGAATCATCTTGCAAGGGGATGAGGGACAAAAGGATAAATTACACAGCATTAGAACAAAGAATGAATGGATCAGGAGCCATCACATTTTCTTCAAGTAACCGTTGTTATGCACCTGATTTTCTTCTTTCATTCATTCTTCTTCATCTTAATCAGTACTTGAAAACAGGTCACTTTCCTGTAAGGTTTAGTTCTTATAATGTTAAAAGCAGAGTAAATAATAGAAAAACATAGAACAGGGACATTTGAAGGACTTACCTTTCAGGTAATACATTCTGCCAGCACCTGTGCCTGCTGCCTGTGCCTGCTCCCTGCGTATGTTCTGCAGCTTGCAGTCAGCCTTACAGAATGGCTGGTCGGAATTACAGAATTACAGCTGGTCAGAATTACAGAATTACAGCTCTGCAAATAGTCTGAGCCAGTCCTGAGATTGCTGAGGTCTGCAGGTGGTCAGGTGCTCATGGGATGGAAATGGTAAACTGCTGTTCTAGCTCTTGGGACACAGAAATGAGACACCAAATCAATGTTCTGCTCCCCTCCTTACTGCACCCCTTCTCAGATCTCCTGTTGTCTTCATTCTGTGCTGTCAAGAAAACTTTGCTGCTATGTATCAAAAGCACTACCTTTTTATTTTGGTTATGTCTCCTCCTCAATTCTTGTTGCATGTATCAATAGACTCACCAAAAGAGCAGCATCACTTTTGCTCCCAATGTCTGGCAAGGGTGGACTGAGGGACTACAAAAGGAATGGTGAAAAACCTTGGTCTTCCTTCACAGTTTAGGAAGCTGTCAAATGCTCAGGCTGCCCCAGTGGAACAGAAATACATCACATGCTAGCTGAAACATGTAATGCAAAAGAAAATTGGGAAATTTTACCAGTCCATTCATCAATGAGGATGAAAAGACACAAGGGAGAAAGTTGTCTCAGAATTAATGCAGAGGTTGTTCACATTTTATAGCAAGTATTCACTAAGACTCTTACTAAGCCTCAAGTTAGAATTATAATGTGAAACCAGACACAAAACCCATCTTCTTCCCTTTTGTCTTTATGTTACAATACAAGAAGTCCTTTGCTACAGTCAGTGAGATTGTTTTCTTTGGACACAAAGGACATTCTTCATATCCTCCACTTCAGAAGAATTTTGTTATGGAGAGTGAAAGGGACCAGAAATGACAGGCAGGACTTGTAAGCAGACCTTTGTGCTGGAAACAATGTTAAGACTGGATTTTACAGCCTAGCACTGCACCTTTTTATTAAAAATGTCCCAGTGCTACTGGCCCTGGCATTGAAGAGGCAGTTTCTTCCCTTGGTGTGCACAATTCATTTGTAGCCTTGAGTGTCCTTGCAGCTTTGGGCAGTCATGTTCCATCTGGTTGGCAGAGTCTGAGGTGTCATGAGGTTCATAAAATAATAAAGATTGTAGGTGTGAAAAGGTACCAAACCAGTATTGTCTGGACTGGCAGTCCAGGTCTTCCTGTCCCAGCTTCTTTCTCTCTTGGGAAAGAAACATAGTTTAGAAATTCAGCAGTGAAAATCCTTGATGGAAACATCAGTCCTGAATAAAAAAACGCAGTGAAGTCAAACAGAAAGAAAATCAGTGGAGAAACCATCCTGTGAAGAAGTAATGGAAAACAATCTCCAGGGAATGATATCAAGCTGAAGGGAAGGGAGGAGATGCAGACTCTTCAGGAGTCAGTCAAAGATTAACCTGGGGGGTGGGCAGCAGGCTGTGATGGGAAATCCAACTGATACCTCTTCATGTGATGCCCCTGTAATAACAATGATGGTAGCTTTGCAGACTCCCTTACAATAATTATCACCAATCAAACAGACTCTGTCTGTCTTTGGCCTGACAGGACAAACATACAAATCTGGGGTATATGACTGATATGTTCAAATTGTTACAGACAGTATGGATCTTGCATTTTAATGGCTAAAGCTCCAAATTACATTTGGGAAGAAGCATTATTACATGGCCAAGAGAGATGGTAGAAAATCAGAGCTGATAAAGTTGTTTGATTTCATGTGGTTGAAACCATAATTAAAAGACAGGTTGGGAGATCTCTTATCTCCTCTCAGTTTCTTTTCAGGTCATTTCCTCCAATACAAGTAGAGGTCATATGTCCTCCAGGAAGAGCTTTTTTACAGAAAATCAGCAAGGAAGGGTGACTGGGGACCAGCACCAATCAGTGTGTGTTGATCCTGAATATGATTGGTTTCTAGGATCTAGAACTTCCTCACAGGCCACCTGTTTTTGTCCAGGTTGGTTTTGTGATCAGGCCACTGAGCTGCAAAATGCAGTGTCTCTAATGCAGGAGTGACTTCACCTTGCCTCTCTATGAAATTGAAGCTGCATGAAGTTATTTCAGCAGAGGAAATCTTGACCTCAAACCTCTCTAGATATGGCATTCCAAATCTGACCCTGAGATTTTTGTGCAGGAGGCCAAAACCAGAATTCTTTTCATAATTTAACAAGGAACAGGTTTTCACAGATTCACAGAATATTCTGAGTTGGAAGAGATCCATAAGGATCATCGAGTCCAATTCTTAAATGGCCCATACAGGCATTGTGCATCTACCATCGTGGTGTTAGCACCATCTACAATCTTGGTGTTATTAGCACCATCCTCTAACCAAGTGAGCTAATCTCAGGGTCATTATATGTTTCCAAATTCTACTGACAAAAGAACTGCAGTCACAGGATGTACCTTCTATTTTTGAGAGTGTTGAATCATGTATATTTTAAGTAGGTATTGCAAAGTGAATAATTTTTCATTTGCAAATTTCTAAGTGTTTGCTGATATTTGCTAATTAGGCCTGCTACTTTGTCAATCACACCAGCAATTTCTGAGCTGCCTGATTTGCTTCAGTCAGTCCTGTAGATGGAAATTGTAACACAAGTGTTTTCTGGAGTAAACCAGAGGAAAGATAAACTGACAATAAGCCACAAAATCCTTCCCAAATGATGCCTGTTTCACCTGCCTGAATCCCATGCCAGTATACCCCTGGGACTCCTCTGTATCCCAAATGCCTCCTTCTCCAGCAGAGCAGGAAGGACAGAGGGAAACTGGATGTGCTTGTGAGTTGAATTTTAGACTGTGGTGACAACAAGCTCACAACCCTTGGCACAAACCACACTTGTAATGCAAATGCACCAGATGCTTAAAAAATGAGAGCCTCCTGCTGTATATTCAAAACCCAAAACTGAAATTGAAAAATGCTGTTAAGATGCCTGTACATAAATATGGGGAATATGTTCAAATAAAAATTGCTCAAATTCCAGAGAGGTTTCTATTTCATCAATAATTCATGAATTTGTAAATTCATGAATTTGTAATACTTAAATGCTTCCTTGAAACTAAGTAGCTTTCATGTCTCTAGTTAAATATAGCGAGTGCAGGTTAATGCAGAGCTCTCTGGGAGTCTATATTGACCCTTATTTCTTTATAATTGCTACATATTTATAGAAGAGCAGCTGAACTACATCTTTCAATGTCGATTTGAAGCTTTGGAACCACAGCATAGCTTTTGGGTTTAAATCCTCAGATGATGCCCATAATATAGGGGGTGAAATGTCAGGGGAGAAATGAAAAACTTATGACAGAATAAAGGATTTGCTAAACAATTGGAGAGGATAAAATGTGCAACATCGTTAAGAATGAGGCCCTTGTCTGCCGTGAATTGAAGCTGGCTGGAGAAAGGCAATTAATTATAGAGCAAATTGGCATCTTTAAAGCAATGCCTAACTTGCCTCTGAATTACACCAGAAAAAGGAAGAGCAGTCCCAGGAATCTATCTGGCATCAGATGGTGCTGCTCACTGTCAAAGTCTGAAAGCTTTATGAGACTTTTGGTGATGTGACAACACCAAAAATATCCTTCCAGTCATTTTTATACAGGTTTTGCCTTTCTGTCAGCTGCCATGACCTGTTTGATTTTGTTCTTACCTTTACTTTTGCATTTCAAATAGAAAAAGGGATCAATCCTGTAGGCACTTCAGTAGGAATCTTGAAAAATAATAGAGAAAAAAGCAAGCTTAAAGCTAAGCAAGCATGTTGTAAGCCTGGGCTGGCACAAAGACTAAAACGCCGGATGGGGTTGGCTCCATAGAGAAGTAGAGCCCACATGACACACAAACCTTCTGTGTTAACAGGGCTTGTGTCAGACTCAACTGCTTCCAACTTCCCTGTTACTTTCACCATGTCATCTGATATAAGGTCAGATCTTTAGCTCGTAAAAGTTTCTCCATTTCCCATGAAGTTCACAGAGCAATTTCATCTACTTCTTCTGAACTACAGATTATAGATTTGGTTGCTGTCCTCAGCTGGACAGAAGAAACACAAACACATAAAATTTCCGTTTTTTATATCTTCCACTGAAGATTTCAGTGAAATGCAATCTTACAGTAACTATGGGATGGGATCTTAAGAGCTTGCTAAGCCTGCAGATATGCTACGGAACACTTGCAGTGGAAAACTAGCATTAAGTTATTCTCATAAAATCTTACAATTCTGCTTCTGCATCTTAGTCCATCCAAATTTCTATTCTTTAGAGAATGGAGATGCATTTTGGAGAGGTTCAGATACTTCGAGTGGCACTAATGGCACTGAAAACTGATGTAGTCCTGCAGGTTTCCCAAAGCATTGGGGATGTGAGCAGATGTTCTTCATTCAGGGAAAGTACTTCTTGTTGAGCTGGTTTCAACACATCTTCTCCCTACTCAAAAAATGTATCAGAATTCAAGAGGCCTCTTCCTTATTTCTGGATCAGCTTTGCCTTGTTATACTTACAAAAAAAGAAAATTAAAAATGTAAACCATTTTATAATGACTAAAAATTAACAACAGGTGATATTTCAGTGTCTTTGCCTGTCTGAATTTTTATCAGACCAAGACTGGTGTTAGTGACTGAGGTAAGTCTTCGCAGTGACAGAGTCACTCAGTTTTATCTCATGGTTTTCAAGCTTTAAGAAATTTTAATCTGACAAGATACACTGAAGCTCATCTGAAGAGTTAGAAGTGATTTTTGAAAATCCAGAGAAATTTAATCTGTCACTTTGATTTTTGGAAGCAATTAAACAATATATGCCATAAAAAGCCCTAAAACAAGCCGTGTAGCAAATTTACTATGGAGGAATTTGTGGAAGTCTCATTGCTCTAGTTTTTCTCCAGTTGTGATTTGTAGTGCACTACTTTCAGCTTTTGAACATGTACAGTAACATATGTATTGGTCTTATAGAATGGGCAGGAGATTTGTTTGTTGTATGTATGCATAATTAATTTCTCAAGAAACTGGGAAATGTGTTGTCAACTCATCATTCTCAGCATTCTAATTGTTATCTTCAACTGCTGGTAAAATGTTTCTTACAGAAATCAGGTATTTTTTAAACAAGATTAAAAATGGTCATGACATCAAGCGCTATTGTTTTTTAAAAAATATTTTACTTTGGATACAGAAAATTCATAGACATTTCATATCATATACACCAAGCAAAAAAGCAATATATTAAACAAAATAATAAAACAATTAAATACATATTAGTGGTTTCACAAGAAGAAGTCTTATGACACTTCTTTGTACTTGCTTTTCTGTATCAATTTTCTCATATTTAATAAGAATTACAATCTTATTGCAGGCTTTCAAGCATTGAAGGTCTCTCTTTTCTCTCTCTGATTTCAGAGAGATTTTAGGAACTTCACTGACATTTTCATAACATTCAATTATATTTATGTAAAAAATTTGTGAAGAAAGAACAAACTGTCAACACAAATAGTCCTTATTGTTCCAGAAGCCATGCTAAAACCAAAATCAGTCAAACAGAAAATCCAGCGGTAAAACTGTAACACCAAACCGAAGGTGCAGAATCTACGCAACAGAAATAAAGGGGTAAATTACCCCTGTCATTTACCCAGCCTAACAAATGAAACTTTATTCCAAGAGTGGTTTTGTCTTTGTTACTCCCTCAATATTATTTGATCTTTGTATAGACTAATTTTACTAATTCTCCAGTGAGACCACATTTGACATTTTTTCAGTAACGTCTTTCCTTCTGAGAGGGAAGACAGGCACATTAGAACTATCAAGGAGTGAATACATCTTAAACTCCAGCCCAGGACTGCCAGCATTTCAGGTTTCTGCCTGAATGCAAAATGGAGTGGCATTCTTAGAGTGCTTAATTCTTCGACAACTTTCCCTCTTGCTTCAGTGGTTTCTTTCTTTCTTTCTTAAGTCTCTTGTTTATTTTGATTGGAAAAGATGGAATTTTTGAATGCACTTCAGCTTAGAATACCTGATGCAGAGTATTGGCTTCATTTTACTCTGGGGTGTGTTCCAACCCAGCTGATCACCTAAATGCCCTTATGGCCACTGAAGATCTGCTCAGTATAGTTAGAGGAAGGTAAGGGTGATTCACCCTCTGCCAAAGTAGGCCAGAAGGTTAATATCTTAAAAGTACATCTCTTTCATGACAATAACATTTGTTGGTGATTTTTAAAGTCTGCATCTTTAATGGAATTATCTAAAATTATGTGAGAGGAATTCTACCATCTTAGGCAACTCTAAGAATATCTTGAATGGGTTAGGTTAATCCATTTCCATGATGTATTAATCCAGAAAACATAATTCTTAGCATGAATTATGTATTTCAACACAGATGAGGAATTTTTGTCAAAATGCAAAATTTAGCACTTTCTCTGTGATATTCCTAATGGTGATAAACAGTTAGAGTAACCTCACCACAGATATGCAATTTGCCTATTAAATCTAGGATTTTGGAGCCCTGGCAGGCAATGACATAATGCATGTTGTAAAACTGGGTGATCCAAAGTCTTAAAAATATATATATATAGTTCCCCATACTTGGATTATATATAAAATTCTATCCAAAAATGCCTTTCAGACATTATATAGGATAATCCTAATAGAAAGAATCTGTACTTTTCAGTAGTGCCATCTTCACAGTCACAAGGGAGACTGACAGGTTATCTTTATGCCCACTTGGAAGCCACAAATAGATTTTCTATGAAGAGAAACTTTGAAAAAACCTTGACACACATATTTGTCTCTCAAGATCTTTTTCCTACAGTCTTATTAACTTGGTCTTATCCCCCAAGCAGAGGATGTAGTAGGTGTAGAGGGCACAAACAGGGGTTTTTTATGTTATCAAAATGTGTGTTTTATGAGAACAGATTGGTTGAAAGGAATTTGACTGCTTATGTTACTGAGTAAATGCATAAAATGTAACAAAATGGCAGATGAAATCCTGTGTTCATTAATGCAAAGTAGTACATGTGGAGAAAAAAACCTCAGCATTATAAATAAACTCAGTTTCTATATTGCAGATTGCAATGTGGGAAAAAAATGTCAGCGAAGTAGTTGACAGTTTTATGAAAATAACAGCTCCATACTGAACAGCCAGTCAAAAGAGCAAAACAAATGTTAGGAATTGTTAAGAGGCATCAAACGAACATGACCACCACACCAACCATAAAACATTATTATGTCACATGCAGCTCAATGATTTTCTCACTCTGTGAGTATCTGAGTACAGTTCTGGTGTGCCTTATCACTAAAAACATATAGGAAACTCTATGGAGTAGATGAAAAAGTAGATGGAAAGGCAACTGATGAGATCAAAGGTAAGGAATGGTTTATGTTGATTAGAGCTCTCTGTATAGGAAAAAGATGATTAAGACAGAGATCAATAAAGTCATGAATTATTCATAAGTTATGTGAACAGGAAATATTTATTCATTGCTTCAGGAAAGATCTAAAGGAGGTTCAAGTGAAATGAGCAGGTAGCAATCTCAAAGCAAACAAAAATAAGTACTTTTTCACTGTTCATGGTACAATAATGGAATCATTGCCACAGAAATGCCACAGAATTGCCATATCATTGCCATATCATACAATCAGCCAGGTTGGAAGGGACCTCAAAAGAACATCAGGAAAGAGAGACTATGTGAGATTATCTGGCACCCTCTCCAATTGCCCACTGAAAACCTCTGGTTATGGGGACTCTGCCATATCCCTGGAGAGGTTCCCACTGAAGAAAAAAAAAATCTTTCTTATTTTGAGTTGAAACCCCCTCCTGGTGCAACTTGTTTTCTCCATGCGGGTACTTGTGGAGAGAGAGCCTCCAGCCTCTTTGTAACCACCCTGCAAGTACTGGAACACTTTGATGAGATGTCCAAAAGCCTTTTTTCTGCAGGGAGAAAAAATCTGTCTCCTTCAGTCTTGCCTTGTTGAACAGATTCTTTGGACCTCTGCTAATCATTGTGACCCTCTGTTTCCTTGAGACCCTGTCCATGCCTTCCTTGATGTCTGGGGACTGGAACTGCACACATCACTCCAGGTGTTGTCTGACTGGAATGATGACAGCTCTGTCTCTGTTATTAATACCCCTGTGGCTACAGCTCAGGTTCTGATTGATTTGTTGATGTTGTATTTAATATGAAAGCAAAAAATAGGTAAAAAATGTAGATATTGGGTTGTGTGTCCAGGA
Source organism: Geospiza fortis (assembly GCF_000277835.1). NCBI lineage: Eukaryota > Metazoa > Chordata > Aves > Passeriformes > Thraupidae > Geospiza > Geospiza fortis. The sequence continues at coordinate 1,069,967 of NW_005054422.1, forward strand.
TTCAGTAGCAGGGGGCTACGAAGGTGTCTTTGAGAAGTTACAAGAAGCTTCCCCCATGTCCAACAGGGCAAATGCCAGCCAGCTCCAAGGTGGACCAGATGCTGGTCAAGGCTGAACCCATTAATGACAGTGGTAGAAACTCTGGGATGACATTTTTACACAGGGGGAAAAATATCCCAGTGCATATGCAAGTATACCTTAGGTTTTAGCTTTTATATTATTCAGATTCTGAAAAGTACTGCTTTAGTTTGTTGTTCTGAGCCTCATATTAAGGGATGGTAAGCTCTCTTCACTGAGTAGCTAGACAAGACAATTCCTCTCCTAGCTTGGGACTAAGGACAACCACCCAAATCTCAGGCCCAAGAGCATGAACAATGTGGACTGAAGAGAGAAAAATATGAAGAATGGGACTTCAGGGGCTAAAGCTGTAATTGGACAATTAACTCCAATATGCTAATGGACCAGAACTTATAAAAGTGTGAGACTCCATGACTGGTCGTGCATTTTGTGACCATTTTGGGTTCATCTTGGGTGTAGCCCTGGCCGGGCTCTTGTACTGGTCGATCTTTTGAGACCTTCTAATAAATCCTTACTTTATTCTTTAACTCTGTTCTAGGTCAACCTTCTCAAGGCATTAGTTTCTGTCAACCACGAAGGGACAGAAGGCATCTGGAAAACCCCTGGGCCAAAGGAAATATTAAATAATGAGCACCAGGGTCAGTGCAGAAGAAGGGGCAGGACATGCTCCAGGTGCCAGAGCTGAAATTCCCTTTCAACCCATGGTGAACAAAGGGAATTTCTTCACCATGTGAAGTGCCCCTGCAGCCCATGGAGGTCCATGGTGGGTACCTGGTGTCCAGCCATGGTCAACCCACCACACCCTCCTTCATCCATACATTATGATTATTTATGTAGGGACATCACTTGTCAGGTGATGTAAACGATTGGAGCTTTCCAGAACTTGCTCACTAAAATCTTGGCAACTTCAGAATTTCAGGAACACTGTGTTCTTGGATGGCTGTTCAGGACTTCGCACTCAGTATTTCAGTATTCCCAGTACCATTCCTGAATTGCAAGTAACAAAAGACAGAAATCAGTGTTATAAAGTGTCACAAGTGAAGATAAACTTTATATTTATATTAGAACAGCAGAAAAGAAAAATACTGAAAAACTTTCTGTTCCACCTCAAGCAATCATCTCTCTTGCAGTCAAAAGTAAAAGACATTGAAGAGAAGTGCCAAAAAATCAAAGAAGCCATTAGGGACGTGAAAACCATACAGGGGTTAAGTGCTCAAGACCATATGCGCTCCTGTATTGATTTCTAAAATGCACTGAATCCTTGAGTGATGAATCAATTCAAATTGTAAAAAAAGGCCTTGGTTGTTGGGAATAAATCCCCAGACTCACAGGCATTGAGAAATAACAATCTCTCAGGCAGGAATGAAAAGAGTCCACAGCAGATGATTCTCATTTCTGTTCCTTGAAGGCAGATTGTCTGGCTTTAATTACCAAGAATTACTCCATCTCAGCACATTCTCCAATGCAGACTCCATTTTGCTGTCCTGAATCCTTGGAATCCCACTTTTATTATGGTTTTTGTGGAACAAAAAGGATTTGGACCTGCTCTTGTTATTACTTCCAGGAAGCACAAGCCCAAGAGAGTTTTTCTGCCATGCCAGCAGCAGAAAACTCTTGCCTGGGGACAGTGGAAGGGTTGCTAAGTCAAAGGTGAGATGTCTTTGCCTTCAAAGAGAAAAGACAGAGGTTTGCCAAACCCTTAGACCATTTCAGTGCCTCAGTTCTCTGGAGCTGGGTAAAAAGGCTTTTTCCTTCATATCAAATAACAAGGTTGGACATTTTCATTGTCCAGCCTTACAACACAAGTAATACCTCTCTCACAAGAATTCAATATGCCATCCACATGAATTGTTTCTTGCTGCAGGACTAAGTTACTGCATTTACTATTACACATGGCTTAAATAATTTATGATCATATAGAGCTGAATGAACTTGATTTTCTTAAAATATCCTGCAGCACTGAACACAACAATGAAGACCTTCACCTCAAAGGGCTTGTACCATTAAACCAAACCTAGTAATGAAGAGCTGTGCTTTGGGGATTAGAGATGGATGCTCAAGGGGTACATGATATTACTCCTTACTCTCAGCCTCTCTTTCCAAAGTAATGAAATTGGCAGCTGGAAATAGCACTTACATGGGAAAGATGTAGGTCTTCAGGGAGAACATGGTACAGGCGCAGAGTTTCATATCTAGTTATGTGATCTCCTCAAGGTTTTAAAAAATTGTCAAGAGGCCTTCTGGGTGAAAGGGATCACTGTGAAAGATGCCACAGTCCCTCAGACCAAGTTCAGATACTCTCTGTCCAAGTTAAAAAAATAAAAATTAATTGCATAATATTTTCTGGTGAAAGTTGAAAAACAACTGTTACCCCACATTCCAAAGGCTTTCAGTTTTCATCTATTTTGCCTATACAGCTTCCATGGTCTGGTTGTGCTCATTTCAAGTCTTTTTGGTTTAGTTGATTAAAACCAGAGAGTTTTTCATGTTTTAGAGATTTTTTTAACTAGTTATCACAGCTAGAAATGCTCATGAAATTAAGATTTTATTGTAGCTATTTTCAACTAAACAGTTTCAAATGTCCTTTCTGAGAATGACAGGGGATAATTTCTCTAACAAATGTATCTCATCTCAGTACTTGTCCTTCTTTCACTCTAGTCAGGAAATTGCTGCCACGAGTAAAAGCAGAGAAGCCTACACTGGTCTCACCTCTTATGCAGAAAAACAGGTCCTTCAGCTTTAACTTGGCTGAAAGCAGTATTTTTAATACTAGTAGATCTTATAATAAAGGGAAACTGAAAATTATACTGGTAAGATAAGACAATAATTTCTTGTAACATATCAGTATTAGGTGTGCATTTTTGAATTACTCCAGGCTTCATATAGCTACAGCTTGTTTGAAGAAGCACAACTGCAAAAATATTTAGCCTTATGTTTATTTATTATAATCTTGTTTTCTTAGCACTCTTTATACTACTTCATTGTGTGTGAGCATTAGAATTGCCATGGAATCAGTATTGCATAGCTGTAAGGAAAGGAAATTCATGAAGGAAATTGCAGTCTAATGTACCAATGTACAATGGAAAATATCTGAGAGCCATTTGTCAAAGAAAATTAGTAATGCTCTTATCACCCTGCATTAGCCACCTTTCCTGGTAAGCCCTAATAAACATCATAAACAAAAGCTCCATGCTCTGTGTCAGACAAAGAGCTCTTTTCCAGCCAAATATATAATTTCACATTAAACACTAGCATTGGAACCGTGATGCAGTTTTTTTGTCCTTGGGCACTTATCTGGAGTTTGCAACCAGACTGACCATTTTTAACAGCATCCTCGCAGTTCCAAGAAATGTTTTCTTCCTTTATCTAAACTTGTAAAGTCCAGCTAATACCGAGACACCTTTTCATTCATCTATTTTTTTAGACAATACCTTAAATTTGGTTTATTTATTTATTTATAAAGAGGTAACATTTGTAAAATGGTTGCTCCACTGAACTTAAAAATGCCTCTGGCCCCCCATGAGGGGCTCGACTGCAGAGAGGTCAATCGCAGCATTAGTCATAACCCCTGACCTGAGCACGGCAATGCACAAAACAGCAGTGCACAAAACAGCTTCCTAAACTCACAGGCATCACTCCCATCTTATACAGGAAGCAAAATAAAGGTGTAAAGCACATTTAGATTTACAAATCTACAGCTTCCAGCCATTTCCACTGCTCTCGGGAGGCCTATCCAAAGTGCAGACTGCCTCACTCTCTGATTCTGTAGACAGAAAGTGATGTTCAAAATGCAGTATATAAATAACTACAGAGTTCTGAACTATTGAAATTTGACTCTTACTTCAAGAAAGGTCCAGTCTTTACTGCCAGATCCTACCTCTACCATTAATTTTATTATATTATGAATAACTCCAATGTGTCCTTTAGCATAATGTCCTCCTAAAACAGTCTTTAAATGTGATGAAGGCCAGCACATTTTTTTTCTTTTTAAACCCTGTGAAAGTTTTTTTCTCCTCTGAATACTTCTCCCTATGTTTCTTCATTTTACTTTTATTGTAGCATGCCATTGCACAAATAGAGCCATGGCAGATAATTGGGATTCCCTTGAATTTGATCCTCTGCTTTTACAAGCTGGCAGAGCTCTGTTCATCCTTTCTGAGCTAAAGACATTGGATCAGGTTTTGTCCTTCCTTTCAAATGATCCCACTCTGAGGACAACAGCTTTTACACCCAGGGAACTGCCTCCCATCTATAGATGAATGTGGCAGGACAGTGCTAAGACTGAATTCCCTAGTAACTATGACAGAACATCTGCACTCTGCTGCAGAAGGTGACCACATCATACTTTTCCTCTATCCATTTCTTTTTTTCCTGCACATTTACTGAGTACAATTTTTACAGGCAGGTTCATACATAGCACTAAGACAATTGTTTGTATCACTAAGTGTGCCTTTGAGCATAAAAATTGTTATGTCACCTGTGCAAACAGTATTACTGCCAGAGATAAGTAAAGGTAAGTATCTCCCACTGTGCTTCTACTGATAGGAAGTATTACAATGGAATGAGCAATAAGCTGTAGGTTTCTTTCCTTTTACACCCTTGATTTAAACACTGTCAAAGTAAATATTTCATATATGCTGCTTTTAAAGACATGGTGCTGCACTCAGTATCTTTTACTAATTGCTGTCTATCTTATTTCAACAGTAGAGGAAAACCATAAAGACTTATATAAAAAAAGTTTAAAATATTTTTTCTTTGTTTATCAGGACAAGGTTATAGAAGAGCTATTTTACATAAATAAAGTGCTGCAGGCCTAACTTGTTCTACTTCTATCCTTCCATTTTATATTATTGATGACATAATTTTTCATTATGCGTTTTCCTACACTTCATAGGGATTCATAAAACATTTCTTATCTGAAAGAAACAATATGTTCTTCATACTACTCCCACTTATATTTTTTTCTTTCAATCTACATAACTAAATGCTAAGTAAACCTGTTGAAAATATGTCCTCATTCCTAAGTCAACTTACCAAACTATTCAGGGATGTCTTGCATTAAGACCCTAAATAACCCTAAATTGGACGAATAAATTGAAATAGTTGCTCTTCATTTGCTTGGGTTTCTGATCTGTAAAGTAAGAGTGATTAGGCAGTACAGATTCCAGCAAAATATGAAGGTTTAGGATAATCCTGCCTCTTTCACACTCCCTCTAGGACCCACACTTGGAGCTCTGTTTAGCATTTACTTGGTATTTGTTGGTAACCAAAGTATTCACTTACCTGCTGTAACTTCATTATTTTTCAGTGCTAAACATAATCTAATTTTTAAAATTCCTTTTTTGGAAAAAAGAAATTATATTTCTTTAACAGGAAAACTGAAGGCTTTGCATCTTTTCCTACACTTTCATCAACAAGTTATGATTTAGCCCTGGAATCTTTAGCTGCCTTTATTTTCTGCATTATTTGTAGAA
>NW_005054422.1:1075528-1123293 GCF_000277835.1 Geospiza fortis
CCATAGATATGGGGACCTGACTCAATTAGTCACAGAGTAAGAGAGTGCACTGAGTTGGAAGGGACCCAGGAGGATTATCAAGTCTAACTCCTGGTTCTGCAGCACAGGACAACCCCAAGAATCAAACCACAGGCCTGAGAGAATTGTCCAAACATTTCTGGAACTCTGCCAGGCTGTGACCACTTCCCTGGGGAGCCTGTTCCAGGACCCAACCACCCTCTGGGGTAAAACCCTTTTTCAAAAATCCAACCTAAACCTCCCCTGACACAACCTCAGGCCAATTCTCTCAGATTCTGTCACTGTCACCACAGAGCAGAGATCAGGGCCTGCTCCTCCTCTTCCCCTCACAAGAAGCTGTGACTGCAGTGAGGGCTCCCCTCAGTCCCCTCTTCTCCAGGCTGAACAGAACAAGTGACCTCAGCTGCTCCTCACACAGCTTCTCCTCAAGGCCTTCACCACCTTTGTTGCCCTCCTTGGGATGCTCTCATATTTTAATGTCTTTTTTATATTGTGGCACCCCAAACTGCCCCCAGCACTTGAGGTGAGGCTGCCCCAGCCCAGAGCAGAGCAGGACAATTCCCTCCCTTGCCCTGCTGGCCATGCTGTCCCTGATGCCCCCAGGACAGGGTTGGCCCTCCTGGCTGCCAGGGCACTGCTGGCTCAGGTTCAGCTTGCCATCAGCCAGGATCCCCAGGTCCCTTTCCATGGTGCTGCTTCCCAGCCTCTCATTCCCCAGTCTGTCCATACATCCAGGGTTCCCCCACCTCAGGTGCAGAACCCATCACTTTCCCTTGTTGAATTTCCTATGGCTGGTGATTGCCCAGCCCTCCAATTTGCTCATGTCTCTCTTCAGGCCTCCCTGCCTTCAAGGGAGTCATCTAATGGTTCACTGGCTAGTCCAAACTAATCTTGGTGAGAAGTCAGAAATAACTCAGAAGAGCAATTCAGCCCCCAGACCTTGCAGGCCTGTCTCCAGGTGGGATATATGGTCCTTTGGAGATGTCTGAATGAATTCAGAAAACTAGATAGGAGGGAAGGTAGAACACATTCTGGGATGGTTAATGTCCTTACACCCTTCACCTTTGTTAAAAATATGAGGCTGGGACAGAGGGCATAAATTTTCCACATGATCCTTGATGGATTGTTTTACACTTTGTGAATAATATATAAAAATTTTATTTTGATCCTAAAAATTTTAAAGACTTGAGATTGGCCTAGTCATGAGCGTGCTTCTTGATGCAACACAAACTTACAATGAGATGAGATTTTGAAACTTGATTTAAAATGAAGGCTGGAGACATACTTTTTTTTCAAAAATATTCTTAATTTAGGGAAACACTGCAATGATTTTACTTTTAAGAAATAAATATTTACAGTGATTGCATAGATATTATTTTCTTTGGCACTTTTGGAGTTTTTTTCCAGTTTCACCCCTTTCCTGGTATATCTTGATTCTTTGGGCCTTCAGCTAATCCACAGGATTACTCAGTTTTTCATTCCTTGAATTTGAGATGGAAATTGTCCTCTGTTGTCAACGTATTACCACCTCTGAAGGAACTTCTAATTTGTAAATCCTTATTTTCCATGGTAATATCTCACAGGCATCGCTTACCCATCTGATGTGCCCTAGTTCAGGTAAATTTACCCATTTACCCTAGTTCAGATATGTGATACTCTAGAAAAAGTAAATGCATCTGATGTTGGACTAAAGTGAGAGAAAGAACACAAATAATTCATTTTTAAAGCACAAATCAGATATTGAAGGCCACTGTAAGAAATCATTTGGTCTCAGTGCATGAGCAAACAGTCCACATGGCCCCTGTGGAACTTGAGCTATGTCCAGGCTTTGCCTGCCCATCAATGATTTGAGCATTTCAGCAGCTTGTCACCACACTTGGCCCCACTGTGGGAAAGTGGCTGTAGCACATTTAAAGTATCTTGCTGTAAACCAGAGGTGCAAATTTCAGTCTTGTTTAGGGCATGTGCATGGACATGTGCTCAGGACACATGGCTATCAAGTATGGTTTACTGCTCTCTGTGGAGCTGCCAGTCATGTAAATCATAACAGCTTAACTTCAGCCTTCTAACCTAACTTTGAATTATATGGACAAAGACTTGGTTAGGTTTTGGGGTTCTTTGAGTCTCTGGATATTTATCTTTGCTAAGAAGAGTTCTGTGTGTGCAGGAGCTGGAGTAGGAGGCAGGTATGGAAGAACTCTCTGCTTAAAAATAAAAAGCCATAAAGCTCTGAACTATTTTAATACTGTAGGTTTTAGTTTCATTGCTGGTATGACTGCAATTTCCATTCAAACACTTTAATTTCTTGAAGAGTTATTTCTCAGACTCAGTGAAGTTTTGTCTCTCTTAAAAGCCTACCTAGCAATTTCTATAAACATTTAGAGCTGCCAAAGGAGTTTTTGAGTCTCTCTGTTGTTGTGCTTGTCCTCTTCTCAGTCCTTATTTATGTAATTTTACTTTTAAAATACAGTGCCCAGACATGGAAGCTGGTGGTCACATTGTGCTGTTTGAAGAATTTCTTCACATTTACATTTGTTTTTGATATCTCTGTGTGCATACAGAAATTTTATTTTCTTGTATAAATGGCCATTAGCTACTCTGGCAGAGGGCTTTCAGCTATAGCTACTTTCATTCAGTCACTATTTTCTTGATCAATGCTTTGTGTCTTTTGCACTTTCAAAGTGCGTTTCTTTTTCATTTTTATTTTTTTATCTTATCTTCCTTCCTAGGTATGTCTGAACTTTGAACTGCTGCTGCAATTTTGCTTAATAATTGAAATGAGACGTGAAAATAGCACTGTGTGACCAAGTCTAGTACCTTGTCTATTCAAGTTACTCTGAACAACTCATGCATTCTGCACAGATGAAATATTTTGATACATTGTGAAGAAAACTAGTTTTCAGAGGAGAAAATCACTATCCTGTAGATATCAGAATGTGATGTCTAATGTTAAAACAGTTGTATTTTCCCAGGTGCTACATCCCTGGATTGCACATCGGAACAGAAATACAATCTAAAATAAATTACCAAATGTTTCTATTTATATGCACAATATTTGCCAGGAGGTGTGATCTCTGCCTCACCGCTTTTACTGAGAAGGGATATTCATAAAACTAATCTTACATTATCAAAATAAATAGATTGTGCCTGTCTCAAATACATATAAAGGTAAAAACAGAGGGGCTATCATATATATAATCTCTCATAAAACACAGTCCTAAACTAAAAAAGCATATACTGGTAATTAAACCCCTGTTTCTTCATATCTGCATATAGAAGCAAAAGCAAAATCAGAGGGCAGTAGCACTGAAATGTGATAAGTCTTTATCTTAGGACACCTATAGATAATGACAGTACTATTCTTTGTAGTGCCAATATTTGCTGTTAATATTTCAAAGAGGTATGATTAAGCTTTGTCTTCTAAGACTTAGAAATATCTTTTATTTAGCAGCATAACTCTTGTTTTTACCAGGGCTCTGCTCTGGTGCAAACCAAATTGTCATCTCAGTAGTAAATCCCATGGACACACCAGAAATGCACTGGGGGCTAGAACCTAAATACGTTTTTGATGCTCTGTGGATTATCCTGATGATGCTTTCTGTGATCTTCATGCGCTGTAAGTGTGACTTGTACTTCTTATGGCCCCTATTTTTCATCAGTATAGCTGTAAGCTTATTCACAGTACCTTGCCTGTGAATTGCTGTTTCTTTTCAGTGTTGACTAAAAAAATTATCCTGTAACCAAAGACAACAGCACAAAAATAATCTGCTTGGATGCACTTTGAAAGCACTGTTTGGATATCCAACAGTCATCAAAGTTCCATTTGATTTCAATAAAACCTAAATAATAAACCAAAAATGCCTACAATGCGTATTCTAGATCTAGCTTTAGGCTACATTTATTGTTGATGGAGCATAGACAATTCTTGGGTGTTATACATGTTATAAATATTGCAGATATAGCATATTTTAGATATCAATTTTAGAATAAAATGAATTGCAACCTAGCAGTGCCTATTTTTTGCCTGCTCAGTATACTAGGAAAAGATACAGCAACCTCAGTTGCAGATCTCAAACATGAGTACTACACAATATTTGCATCATGTTGTTAGACTTCATATATTCAAAGTAAGTCAAAGTGCTGAATTAATCCCTTGTAGACAAACTACAAAAGAACCCCTGTGCAGTCCCTCTGTCTCTCATATATGACACCAATCTGCTCACATGCCTGTACCAGTGTGCCACAGTCTGGAGGACCAAACCATGGCATGCCACCCTGGTTTCTGGGGTGATGCAGTATGTAAATCTGCTTTTGAAAATGATGAGCTCTTCTGTACAACCATTAATAATCCAGTAGAATTATGCAATAGGTTTTGGCTTTTTTTTTAAAATATAATAAATTTAAGCTACTTCCTCCTGGTATTCTGCTTCAGTACTCTTCTTGAATTGTTTGCATTTTAGGCTTTGTTAGAAGGAGGGTAAGTGTTGATAACTGACAATTTGCTACAAATACAGGCAATGTAGCTGTAAGGTGCTTAAAACTCTCATTTTGAACAGGATAAGGGTTAATTAAGTTCAGATATACCTATCAGGCATTCATTAGATGGTAGTTTATACATCACCTTGATGTGAATGTACTGGTGTCCTGTATCTTTAACTTAATTGACTATTCACACTCATTATTCAGATGGACTGTGAAACTCAAAGGCTTCACTCCTGATGCTCAGCAATCCAAAGGACCAAGCTATATTACCTGGTTTTATTCCCTACTACTGAAGTTTATGCTAAAATTGGCTTTCAGTGGAAGCCTAGAACATCTCCAGATCTGTCCTTTAGGCTAACGCTGGACAGATGCCCCTTCCAAGGACTTTCTGTCCTTGCTGATGCCTCACATGTTCTTTTAAATAAAAAGACTGCCCTGTGAACAGTACATTTATTCTATTAGTGTGATTATTCCATCTTTCAGTGAGTTTCCTTGTAATGGATACAGGGTTGTTCAGAGACTGATTAGTGGATATTAATCTGTTACAACATTCTGTAATAGTAAATTATAAATTCATCTAGAATAAATACCATTATATAAAGCTTAAATTATCCAATTAACATACCTGATCTTTCCACTAACATGCTGAAAGCTTTAAGTGCAGTCTGTTCAGAATTAGGTGGCTGCAGACTGTATGCATTGTGTATTATGTGTAAAGAATTGCAGATTCTTCTTTTGAAATGTCCTTTCTGAAGGTCACCTTGATAAAATGATGGTTTCTATTATTGCCTTTTTATATTATTTTAATAAATCCTGTAAATGGGGATGAAGACTTAGTAGCACCCTTTGCCTCCAGGTGTTTGTCTTTTTAAAGACATTTTTGCCATCATAGCACATGGACTCACTGCTGGAGTCAGTAAGAAATAGAACAGTTCCTTTAGAGTGTCTTCAGTTTAGATTAAGCTATATTGTATTTAAAAATCACGAATCTCATCAGATTTTTGATAAATATAATCCCTCAGAGATTGATGCTTTTTGTGAGGGGCAGATCAAGTGGCCATCATTTTGGAAATTCTTTTAGCATGTGTCTAACCCTGTTTGCAACCTCCCAGCTCACAAATATTTTGAAGAGTCAGCATTGTATTGTTCAAGTTTGTTGGTCTATAACACATCCCTGTTTATATCAGGAGCAAGGATTTATTCAAGAAAATGCAGACCTCTCCTGCCTTCCTTATTCCAATAAGAAGAGTAAAAGAAGTTTTTAATTTCAATTTAAAACCCAGAAGACACACAGACAAAACAACCCTAATGCCCCTGGGGTGTGTTACTCTCCTATCTTGAGGTAGAAATCACTTTGTCATTACACTACCAAGAATGATGTTCTACAAAAGATATTTGTAGATTGGGCTTGCTTGCAAATGGAAAATTCCTGTTATTAATTGTTATTAGTCTCATGAATATTTTAAATCTAATTTTCTGTTGAACCCTATTAGGTACCTAGTGTCACTCTTTTTTTTTTTCCTGAACACTTCTTTTTGAATCAGCACAGTGCCCTTGAAGAAGCAGCTTTCTTTTTGATGGGATGAATATGGTATCGCATATAAAACATAGGGAATTTGAAATACCAGGGTTTCTAACACTGAGGTGCATTGGAAGTTTTACAATGATTTACATTGCTGAAGATTATTCAGTGCTCTAGACAGGGCACAGCACTGAGGAAAGGGTGATTAATCAAATGCAGGAAAACTGATCCACATAGATATTTCCTGTGCTGAAGGACTTATTGTAATAACTAAAGATTATTGTGACAGTTATTATGATGGCCATGGAGAGAATTAATTTATCCAAGCTTTAGACATAAAACCCCTGATGTTTGGGCCAAGGTTCTTCACAGGCTTTCCCGATAGTCAATAAAGAGAGACAGAAACCTTCAGGAATGTTTGTTTCAGGATAGCTGTTCGTTGCCAGTTCTCACCACAGATAATGGAGAGGCTTAGCCTTTACATAGCTAAAGCTGAGTAAGATAAAACCCACCTCAAAATGCCATTTCTACCTGACTGAGAATTTTCCACTTCCAGGATGTCAGACATTACCTTTTCCTTCTCACAGACAGTTTGGTAAAAGGTTACTGATTTTAGGATTTGCAGGATCAAGCGAAGAACTGAGTGACAAAAAAACCTCAATGCCTTCTCTGATGAAACTACTACCTGGATGGAAGAGGTGAAAGCAGTGGGTATTGTTGACCTTGATTTTTGCAATGCTTTTGACACTCTCTCACAACATCCTTATAGAGAAGCTCAGGAAGTGTAGACTGGACGAGTGGACAGTGAGGTGCATTGAGAGGTCATGGCACAGGGTCTAGTTGGAGCTCTGTCACTAGTGGTGTTCCCCAAGATTTAATATTTGGTCCAGTGTTGTGTAACATTTTCATCCATGACTTGGATGAAGGGGCAGGTGCCTCCTCAGCAGGTTCACTAATGACACAAAGCTGGAATTGGTCCCCTGGTGTGCTGGGCAGCCCTTCTGAAAGACCTCAATAGGTCAAGAGATGGGTAGAGAAGAACAGAACAATCTGAAGCTGAACAAAAGCAAATGCAGGGTCTTGGGGAAGAATAATCCCAGTACAGGTTGGGGCCTGACCTACCGGAAAGCAGCTCTGTGGAGAAAGACCTGGGGGTCCCGGTGGATGATGAATTGTCCATGAGCCAGCAGTGCCCTGGGAGCAAGGAGGCCAATGGGATCCTGGGGTGCATTGGGAAGAGGTTGAGGGAGGTGATCCTACCCCTTTCCTTTTCCCTGGTGAGGCCACTCTGGAGTGCTATATCCAATTCTGGACTCCTCAGTACAGGAGAGAGATGGAGCTCCTGGAGCAGGTCCAGTAGAGGGCTATGAAGATGATGATAGGACTGGAGCATCTCTCTTATGAGGAAAGGCTGACAGAGCTGGGCCTGGTTCAACTCCTAGTTCTGTTGATAGTTTTGGACTACATTGGAATAAAGCTTTTTATGTATTTTACTTAAAATAAATAACAGCATGCTGAAACACAATAGTTTCCCAGAAATTCAGTCTGCTCTGCATTCAGACAAATAGCTGGAGGAAGTAATAGGCCAACCAATGTCCTAGGCGGAAATTTCATTTTCATTGCACATATTCAGAAAATATTTAGGTATAATTATGTGATCAGTATTGTCCCTGTTTTAAAGTGCTGAGCTGCCCCTTTAAAATGTGTGCAATGGGAACATATGGGTGAACTGCTGTCTCTTCTCACCTTGGGTGATTGAAACTTTGAAGAACATTTCAGTCTCGCAGCCTGTCACTGGCTGCCATTCTGCAAAAGGGACTCTGTTGGGCTTGGATCGCGCCACCAGTGCTTTGCAAATGAAGACATTTTGGTTCCTGTTCTTGATAGGGCAGGATAAGTGAGGTTATCTCATTTGCACTTAAGATCTAGCATCAGGAGGAATGATTGACATTGGCATGAGTCTTCAAGCTGTCATTTGTAGGGAGTGTTAGTTATTGAAACAGCTGTTCTGTTATCCACATTTACTGCAGGAGGTGTTCTGCGAGGGTCAGAATTATTCTGATTTCAATAGGTATCTTTATCCTCCTTGGCAATCTTTTTATAGTCATGACATATTTTCTGGCACTTTCATACTTCCAGTGGCATATTATATAACAAAAAATGGAGACATTCAGTCCTGTCCTGTCCTGTCCTGTCCTAACCATCCTATCTGAAATATTATAGAATCATCCATAATTTTAGATGTAATTTTGTACATTAGTGAATTTTACCCCCTTTACTTAAATAAAAACATCAGAATTTCTAGTTTAAATCCACTGAACAAATTTCTAGTTTAAATCCCCTGAACACAGGTAAAATTTTATGCCATTTTCCTTTCATACCAGTAGTTAATACTTTTGCTTTCTAGTGGTTTTGTTTTTCAGCTTCTTGATGTATGTACAAAGTGAAAATAATGTAATGACTATCATAGATGAACTTTCAAACTGCTTCTCAGTTCATCTGCATTTGTACTACTGTCCTAAATGAAGATCCCTACAGAGCCAGAGAACAGGGACAAACACTGTGATTTACTGCTGTAACAACCAGTGTTAACTTTGTAAGAATTCCCGATGCCTTTACTGGTCAAAACTGCCGCTTTTTGACAAAAAATGACTTCACTCTGCCTTTCAGGGTAATGGGAACATTTTAAAAGCCAGAACTCTCAATTCCAAAACAAAATCCACATACAAACTACATTTTCAGGAGCTTTTCAGAGTACAATTTCACTTCAAAGAGCAGGATACTGAGCTTCCTCATAGCGATGTGATGGCCCTATCAAAGGATAAATGAAAAAAGGTAGATATATTCTTCTATTCATACAAAAATTATCTTGAACAACCTGTCCTCCATCTCACCTTTTCCCTTGCACTAAGCTTTTCTGCAGAAATTTGCACTAAAGCCTTACTCCTATTCCTCCATCATTGACTAATTCCATTGTCATAGGACATTGCCATGGGTGAGGGAAAGGAGAGTGAAGAAAGACAAGTTGAGGTGTTAATGTCCTGGTGAGCAACACGAAGCCAGTTCGTATTTGACTGGTTCCTCTTACCAGTGATATCTGCAAATGTTTCTTGTTTTTCTGTAACCTTCTGAAAAAACCACACTTCTGTAGCCAAATAACCTTACATCTCCTTTTATAATTAGTGCTATTACACAGAACCTAAGCTTGCACAAATGTCCCTAGTGACATGATTAACTTCAGAGATACTAGTCAGCAGGAGTCAGTCACAAAGCATAAACTAATTAATGTTTGAGGACAAGGATAGGACAAAAGAGGTCACTCATCTGATGTGCTTTTGAGCATTGCCAACTAAAAATGGAAAGGAAGCACAGCACAACATCTTCAGGGAGTTATTTCAGCAGTTACTAGAAAATCTGTGATTGCGTTCCTTAGTCCTTCTCTCTTTTTCATTTTCTCTTGATCATATATTAAGTGTGGCAAAAAAAGGGAGGCAGGGAAGTAGAGATCAGAAAAGTAACTGAAATCTTTATATGAACAATTTTAGCTGACCAAGAAATGCATCTAAGAAAATAAATTTATGGAAGGTAACAAATTCACAGAAGTGCACTGAAGTTAGATGATGTATCTGATAAGCTGGTAAAAAAGAATGAATCTGATATTTTTATCTCTTCAAATTTCTTTTACTTTTTGTGCAGCAGAGTGGTTTAATTCTTAGGCCCAGATGCTCCATCCTAATTCTATTATCGTAAGCATTTAAATATGCTCTTATATGCTGACCTCTGTGAGAATTAAAGTAAAACATCTGCTTAATACTTTGCTGAATAAATATAGATGATTAATATATGCTTAAGTGCCCTGATGAAATGGGGGCTGTGTTAGCGATGTTCTCATTTCATACACAAGGGCGGGGAGTTTGCAAATATAAAATAATGGAATTATGCTGATTTTTATTAACTTAAGATCCTGTCTAGTCTACTTGGTTTCACCTCTGCCTCTACTAAAGAACTTCTCTTTTGCATTCCTCTGTATTAATATCCTGCAGGCACCTCTGATGCACTATGCAGGACTAATTTGGTGCTCAGGTCTGGGCAGGAACCTGGCAGCCCCTGGTGCCCAGCAGCAAGTCACTTTGATTCCCAGCCAGCAGTGAAAGTAGGGTAGAGAATGGAAATGGAGACAATGTGGTCAGAGGGGAGAGCAAGAGGTGTGAATGGGCTGGAGAAGGGTTGTGAAACAACAGCTGCTCCATGGGAAGGACCCTGGTGAGACAAGGATGCAAAACCTGGAAAAGGAGAGGAAGTGCTGGAGACTCCAAGGATTCATGGGCAGGCTGCAATCAGGGCTGCTTTGAGGCAGCTTCAGGCTCTAAGTCTGGCAAGACATTAGAGAGGAGTAATATAAATGGGAAGTGTAAAAAGGTGGAATTAATTCTTTCAGTGGCATCTTTAAGAATTTATCAGTTTGCTGCATTGCATTCACATAGGATATCCATGTGAGAGCTCGTGTCTCCTGAGCATGGACTGAGGCAGGGGGCAGCATAGGTGAGACCATGCAAGGAGAGAGGGAAGCTGTGAGGGTAACAGATCCAACACAGAGAGAGGGGAAGTGAATGATGACAGGAGAGGGACAAGTGGTCTGTGACCCAGGCCATGCTCCCTGGAGCTGGGGCAGATGTACACCCAAGTATCTGGATTTCTTTCTCTAACTTTAAGGCTAAAACAGACTAAAGAAGTAGTTCATTAAGAAGATAACTGATGTTATCTATTCTTCCAGTGACTTACGTGACAGATGGTAGTAAATTTAAAAATTGCATCACTTTTGGTTCATATCATCTTAAATATTTCACATATAGATTTTTTTTTTTGGTGAAAAATGAGAAGAATTTCCCATTCACACATAAACAAGAATGGATCAATAAAGAACATTCAATATTGGTCAATATTTAGGAAGATCTAAAAAAAGAAAAAAGACTTGAGTTTGTCAGGCCATTTAATTTGATCTCAGTGTACATATACATGTGTGCAAACAGTAGTTTTTTCCAGAGTCACAATTTATACAGAGAAGCACCAACTGTTTTTCTTCTCCTTTTATGTCTCCTCTCTGAGTTGTTTTGTGGAACAAAAAGAATTCTTTATAGTGTTGTTTTGGCATTCAGTCTATATCTCCCTTTCCTCTGTAGTCTCTCTGCTGTAAGAAAATAACTATAGGCAGACTGAAATCTTTGACACAGATTATGCTCTAAGCAAATATGACCTTATAACTCTGTGGCTCCACCGGCTTCTGTATTTCCAAAAATAAGTAATTGGCAGGATGTTTACACAATTCTACCCATGAGATGGAATTGTTCTACCTTTTCTGAGGGTAAACAGAAAAACTTTGGTCTAACAGAAAAACTAATAAATGCCCATTTAGTAAGAGAAAGCCAATGAAGTCGAAGGATATCCAAAGCATTAACTCCTGACTAAAGCTCTACTTCAAGTACAAAATTTGTCAGCGTCTAAAGAGAAGAGAAATTAATATTAGATAAAGTTGTTGAAAGGTTAGTGAGCTGTAGAGATTTTTTTGTCAATCATACAAGCATTTCTCCTAATTGAATTAAAAACTAAATCAGACAACAGCCTGATTTTGGGGAAAAAATTGTCCTTTTCATCTTAAAGTAACAGTACAGAGGAAGTCTGAGAATTCAGAGGAGCCTGTAGGATTTCATCCTAATCCTCCTTCCTTAGTATTCACCTGCTTTATTTCTCAAGGCATAGAAAGAGGCAAAAATTGATGTTACACTAGTGTGCTCTTGAGTGTATAATTTATTGACCAAAATTACCTCATTTTAAACAGCAAGAATTGTCATTACTTTTTGTTCTAATAAATAGAATAGGACGAGGCTTCTGTCTTTCACATCTTGTTAAAACATTATGTATAGTGCACTGCCTCATTATTGAAGCCCAAACCTCTCTACATGAGAGCAGCTGCTGGAAGACACACTCCCTGGGACAGATCGTTAGAGAAGCTTTAATCCTTTAGAACAATTTTTCAATACTGTTTACACCAGGGATTTCCTTGTACAAATCCTCTTTACACAAGACAAGAATAACACAGGAAGAAACTATTTGTCTCTGATCTCTGAAAAGAAGGAGAGCAAGTTTAAGTCCTCAGGGGGCTTTCTATCACTTAAACTAACCAGGAGGGGATTAATCAAAGATACCTTTGCTGCGTGATGTACAGCCAGCTTCAAAGGTGCAATCACATTGATCAGCGTACAACAGAGCAGCACTCACAGCATCTTCTGTTTTAAGCTGAGGTAGAGCAGAGACTGAAATGCCCAGTTTGTTTCATCACTCCTTCTTTCCCATCAAAACAACCACAGGCTACTGTGATGTGCTGGAATCCAAAGAACAGGGGTCAGGTGTTTGCATGGAACTCAGCCCTGCACTGCGATGAAGAGCAAGCACTGAACCCTCAGTAGTGATTTTATGTGCCAATTCCTTGCAACCAAATCTAATCTTCTTTCACATAGCACTTTAAAAAATGTTTTGTATGCAAACAAGTTTCCTCCATTTATGGAAACTTGATTATCCCTGCATAACTCCATTTTTTTCCCAATGCCTACCTATGTTATTTCCATCCGACCGTGTCAGCAGACAACTGAAATACTGTAGTGGTGAAGTAACTCTATTGCCATCAATGAGAAAAACTATCAAACTTTCATATAAAAGTCCTGTACACGTTGTAACTAGAATAAAAGATGGAAAGGTTATTAATAAACTTCAAGAAATATTTCTCAGTGAAATGTTGCAAATACTTTTTTTGTAATTCTCAATTTTAAAAAATAAATCTATTTTATTAAAATATTTTTAGTTTTCTAATTTTGTTGAAGAGGATAACTTTTCTAATATTTACATTTGAAGAAAATAGATGCATTGCAAAAATGTTCCTCTCATTAATGACTTGTCCATTTTCTTCAGTTACTTGCACATAAATCCCAGTTTTTTCCAAAACTGGTCACAAATTTTTTAATTAGGAGCCTTGCCATTAAAACCTCTAGAGAAAAAAATTTCTTCAAAATATTATAGTGTCTTCTAGGTGATATATATAATTTTTTGACATCAGGGAAGGATTTTTGGGGACAGAAAAAGTATGACTTTCATTACAGGACAACAATATGCCAGTCACTACAAGATTTATTTGGATCATAAGGGCAGATAAAATCTCTGATCTATATAATTAGGAAAAGAGGCTTTTCCATTAGTGTCTTATAGCCCAGCCATGGCACTTTGTATCAGGCCATAGATAGCAAATCCACCCTTTTGTAATGCAGTAATGTTTAGTTATTTATACAGAGAAAAACATACAAAGAGATGCAAGGAGAGTTCCTATCCCTACTAAGTGACCTAGTTAGCTGGACTGTTGGCTGTGTTCCATCTCTCTTTGCTTCTTTTTTTTTTTTCCTACATTGAAACCTTGGAATATTCTGGTTTTATGCCAATAATGTACAAAACCAAATGTTAAGAAGAAAAATTTTTTCAGTTCAGTGGAGTTGTTTTTATATAGATAATGAAGCTATTTCTGAACTCTCAGAAGAATAAAAAGGCGAAGCTGAGAATAGCATCACCAACTTATTTTTATACTTTTGCTAAAAATGATACCATTTCCTCTCTTTGAGATGTGTCCATTTCCTCTAATGCTGGTCTTATAAGGTGGCAGAACAAACCTGAATAGAGCAACAGCTCCAGCTCAGGTTGCCAGTTGCTTTGAGATACCATTGCTCTTTTCTGCCTCAAAGAATATTAATTGCACAAGCAGCTTGGAAGACACAAGAGGAAGAACACAAAAGCAAGGGCAGTGCTTGCTATTTAGGCTCCTCAGTGTCTGATTCTCTTTGTAATAAATCTGACATTTCTCAGTAGGCCACATCAGTTTTGGGTTCTCCACAAAGTTTCTCATCCCATCTTCTCTGTGTCCTGTCTCTTGCTACCCCTTCACTTCTTGGGAAACTCCCTCTTTAAGCTGTGTTTGTCTGTGACAATAGGAAGAAAATGACTAGTTGTGAAGGATGCATAATTTAATTTTTTCTGCCTTTTAAGAATGCCTTTGTGAAGAGGAGCTGGTCTCTGCCATCTCCCAGTTCTCTGTGGCTGCTGAGCCAAACAGTGGAACAGGAATAAAATCAACTGAGCTATGTTTGAATAAAAGAAAGGAGCTGTTCAAGACCCCAGCAGAGTTAAATCCTTTGGAAAACCAGGAGAACAACTGGAGGAAGTTTAAAAGGAACTACAAGGAATGGGCAGCAACTAAAAAGGAAGACAGAAGGCAGCCTGGTTTCTGACAGTAGGTGGTTTTGAACTACTTGATTTTTAAATGGTTTTTAGTAACTCAAGCAGAGAGGCCAACTCTGAAAGTGAAGTAAAAAATTCAAGGAGTACTTCACACTTCACATAAAAATGAATCATCAGAACAATTGTTAGACAGACAGAAAAAAGAGGTTTGCAAGAATTTTGGAGGAATTTGTACAATTTCAAGCTATACCAAGATATCTTTCAGTTTTGGATTCAACTTGGTCCTTAACATCTGACTAAATTATGAGACCATCTAGGGCAAAGCACTCAGAAAGAAGCTACTAAAAGATTCAGAGCTCACCATTGACAAAATAATTTTTCCAGGCCATGGAAATTGTCTGCTAAAGCCCCTGAACCATGGTGTTTGCACATGTTTGAGTTGAAGGAAGATCTGAAGCACTGCAAGGATGGATACCTCAGGTATGAAGACATGTGGAGTAGTTCACAATTAAGAGCACAGTGGTAGCTCACAGGAGATAGAAGACTCCAGAAACTGCTCAGGTGAATTATCTCAGTTATGTAAGAATTTTTAAGTGACAACAGGAGCTTAAACAATGAAGATAATGGTAAATATTGTCAGTTCTGAAGAACCCTTTCCAGCAAAAATCAACACTGCACAAAGTGAGGTAAATGCACTGTAAATTTAAATTAATATGGAAAATATATAGATTTAGATTCTAACAGATCTTTGCAAGTCAAAACCATGAAAAGAACAGTCATACCAAGCACCTGAGGGTAAATGGATGGAGTTCAGTTTTTAGTACTGAATTAGTATAAATTTGGACAAATAATCAAAGTCTAAGTGGAGTACAGATGTCTTCTCTCTGTAAGAAGCTTTCCTAATGTGTAGACTCATGTAAAGTCAGATCTTGAGAATCTCCTGCTCTGCCTTACTTCCTCTGACTGCGAATGGAGCTTTAGGTGGTTAGAAACTTTACACAGATCTTTCTTTGAAGTTTTGGAAGTGGACTCACATAGAATTAATCTGGGTACAAAAAATGTGGAAAACAATAGGTTGAAAAAGATATATTTACTTTCTTCTTCACTATTAAGAAAAGAAAATCCAGTGCAGGTGAGAGAAAGGCAGGATTCAGTCAGATGGAAATCCCAAATCTTTAAGAAGACTACAAGATGCCCTACAAGATGATTGTAGAAAAACTGTCAACAGAACTTCAGAAACTATCCATCCTCTAAATTTGAACCTTGAATGGATATATTTTTCTGAAGATTGCAGAATAAGTATAACTGGAATGAAAAAAACCACATTGGTCAGTAAAGGTGGCACATTATTTCTTAAGCAGATCTTTAGGGCTATGGGAATGCTCTTCACTCTAAAAGGACAGAAGTTTTTTGAGTTATGGTTGATACCAAACCATTTTTCTATGCTTCATGTACCTGCTGCCATCCAAGATTAATGAGGCTGTATGCTGGTCAGAAAAATGGTAATTTCTGTGCTTCAAAAATATCTAAAAAAGACTACAGAGCTCTAATTTTACTGCTAAAACTCCCTGTGCATTTCACAAACACACAGGGATCACTTTTATACTTACAGTAAATGTTTTCCTAATTGAAGACAAAACAGATAGGGTTTTTTTCCTTTTAAAATTCAGGCTCTATATCATTTGGCTAAAGCATGGTGCAGTCAGTTCAAGAGCTGAAGTATCTACCTGCCTTCTCAAAAAAGAAAATGTTCACCTTTCTAAGCTGAACTGAAATGGTTGAAGACAACATTTTACACAGAGAATAGATCTACTAACACAGTATTGCTGGGGCAAGATATTTCAAGGCTGTATTTTCAGTCTGAATTATATTTAAATATTATGCAGGACTTTAAAAAAAGTAATTCCAAAGGGATATGTACAAGTCATTCCAAAGGGATTACCAGGAAAAATATACACATTGTGTAAGAATTGCAAAATGTAAGGAAAGCACAGAAATGTTTTATACTGATCTCATGTGAATAACAGCATTGAAGGCAGTTAAACCTCATTGTTTGGCAAAACACATTGGTCAAATTAAACAGAAATAAAAGGCCAGAAAAAATGGAAATGACTTGTCTCAGAATAAAACAAGCAGACCTGCTTGCATTGCACTTTATAAAATGCACTAACAAACAAACCTTAGCCTGTTGCTTTCTCTTCCCCAGGACTGTCTTCCTGAAAATTAAACTTCTGTGTTCATGCAAATCAGTATTATTTGACAGATGTGATAATCGGGCATAGCAATGTCAGTGGAAACAAACATGAAGCAGTTTGCAAGAAAATTATAGGTTCAGATATTTCATCCCTTGTCTTTGTTGTCCAGAACCTCAGAAACTGGTTACAGAACAGTGAGGACATAGCCATAACTTTTTATTAAAAGCAGTCAGGTCACACTCTGACCTGTCAATTTACAAAACAGCAGGGGGGAATTATGGGCTGCCCTAAAAATCCTAGGAAATTATGAGTCTTAAAAGAATGCATTCCCTCAAATTGACCTGTTTGTGTCCTTGCCTATTTTAATCATTGGAATACCAGTAAAACCTCTGTTAGAAATTAGTTTGTTACAATTTTCAGGTTTTGAAGGCCATGTCATCCAGACCATACAGAGGACCAATTGCTATGGGGAATATGGGCAATAGGAAGTAGCTTCATTGTTTGTGATATCAATTGCCATGGCTTTTAATGAATTTTGTCAGAAATATGGTCAACTATTTTATATTGGGACATATATTTTATATTGGGACATATCTCAAAACAGATGACAATACAGCCTAGTTTATTAGGAAAAAAAAAACAAAGTTATTCAATCAATTCTCATCCATTTTAAGTAAAAATTCCCAGTTTGTCAAATGGCAAAAGCAGACTTTGTCCTACTTGGCCGGTTGTCCTGATAGTGATGTGTGCCATATATATACCTATATATATTTAGGACTTTAGAATAAGCTTATTCACTCCATTTCATCTGACTGAGTACAAGTTCTGTCATAAAATATGGTAGTACATAAACTATATGTTCTTGTGTGTTGTATGCTGTTTTCATATTAAACAGATGTGAAAGAAAAAGAAATCCTATACACATGTCTGGAAAAATAAGAGATAGGAAAACCACACCCCAAAACTGGAGAGTTGTGCTTCAAAATTGCCCTGTAGATCAAGGATGGCCCTCAGGCTGAGAGCAGTAAGTGACAGCAGACTGGAGTGTGATCCACAGCCCACAAGCTGGATTTGAATTTGAGCTTCTGAGTTTGCAACTATATTACTAACAACAACTAACTACCCTGCTAACAACCCACAGAGACCAGATGGACCTGTAATTAACTGCAAATCCCTGTATTTTTGCTTTTCCAAGGTGTGATTGATAATACAAATCTATACATGTGTGCAAGTACCTATCTAGATGTATACAAACAATAATGGTGTTTATTAGAAGATGGGACCATTTCTGAAGTTACATGAAATATTTATAAAAATATATTTCTCTCATGATTTCTTGTTCCCTCCTTGAGAGACCATATGGAGTATTAATTAGACAAAAGAAGTGGCACACAAGGAACATGAGTTTTGTTTCATGTGCCTCTGGGGTGAATTTGCACAACTCTGAGTGAGTTGTGTATTTGCATACATAGGCAGGGGGGGATAGCAATGGCTTTCAGCACAGCCAGGTCTGGATGTGGGCATCTGCTCAAAAAAGTGTGAGGGAGCAACGTGGATGTGTGTCCTCAACCTTACTCATAGCAGAAGAAACCAATTAAATCACTTGTAAGATGCTGGAAACACTTCCAGGGAGCCACGCTGCTGCTTCATGGGCCATGCCCCTTCTGAGCAGCTGCTGAATTCAGACAGCTGCTCCTCACACTGATCAGTTATAGGGAATTATAGGGAGTGAATCATTCCCTGTAGTGTTTGTATTTTTAG
Source organism: Geospiza fortis (assembly GCF_000277835.1). Lineage (NCBI taxonomy): Eukaryota > Metazoa > Chordata > Aves > Passeriformes > Thraupidae > Geospiza > Geospiza fortis. The sequence continues at coordinate 1,093,781 of NW_005054422.1, forward strand.
ACAAACCAAAGGGAAAATTCAGGGAGATTGTGCTCCTGGCTTAAGGCCTTTTGGTAGGTGTTATTGGGTAAGGTGAGTATGGGCTCAAATTAATTTAGTAAAATAGAGAACTCATTCAGCTCTCACTTATTCCCCTGCAATTTGGCCACTGGGTGAATTTTAAGAAATGCATCTGCAACTTTTTCTCCTTATGAAAACCTATAAGAAAGACTAGAGTGAAAGAGCTCATTTCTGATACACTGGTTCTAGTGCTTTTTAAATGAAAGACTATATAATGAATTGTATAGCAGGCTGAGTTTGTATAAGAGCATATGCATTGCAATGAATGCCAGGTGCTGTTTGGCACCTAAGACTACATTTAGTCTACAATCTAAGCTGTAAAGGTTTTATATTGGAAAAAGAAAAAAAAAGGAAGGCAATAGGAGAAAACCTCATTTTACCCTTTCCTCTAGCTGGCCACAGAGTCTTGGCAAAGCTCCATGCTAGGCCTTGGTAGAAAGAGCAATTCCATGTATCTGTCATAATGGAATGATGCCACAAAGACTGATTAGAGTGGAAATGAAAGAACTTTTCTTAATGCTTCATTCCAGCACGAATACACTCACCGTGGCCGTGTTTCTCCAGACAAGCAAGCACATATCTGTCCCACTCAAGTGTAGAGCCTCATACCATGGGCAAGGCTCACCACATCCATACTGCTTGGGCAATGCAACTTCCTGACCAGGAATCTCTTCTGGCTCCTTTTGCTGAGAAGAGAACTTGGTTTGCAACACACATGCAGTGCAGATGACTTGGAGATTGGTGTCATAGAGTGAAAGAGGTGCTGAACCCATCTGACAGTATAGACGCACACTGTGAAATCAGTGAGATTTTGTTACATTTCTTTTTCCAAATATAAACTCCACAGATTTTCATTTTCAGAAGTGTTCATTTTTTTTCATAGCTGTAATAGCAGCAGTATGAATCTGTGCATTCATTACCTACATAGAGCAGCTTGACTTTTTTACAGTGACTCATTGGAGCCTGAGGTCACTGAGTGGGAAGGTTTCAAAGACCTGGTAAGGAAGCACAGTCCCTGTCAGGAATTTTTGATATAGGTTATCTCTACCTTGTACAGCTGAGCTACTGACAAAGTGATTTCACAGGAGATCTTTATATATATTTAAAAGGTGATTCACTCAGCCTTGGAGACAACAGACATTGAAGGCAGTTGACTGCAACACTGGAAAAATCACTTTATGGACTAAATACTTTTTTGTAACTGACAGAATCATTATTTTTAGTGCACTGTAGTTCCTTTGTGCCATATAAGCACTCATTATCCTATACTTACTAAGGTTAAAATCTCTGCTGGATGACACAGGGGAGCTTGAGCAGCAGGGTAACAATTAGCAGACCTCAAAAGGTTTTGCGGTTTCATCTGGATAAATGCAGATGGATTTGAAGGTGGTTCAGCTAAAATGTCTCTCCCTCTTCAACCCCTCCTGTTTTTTCTTTCTCCTCTTCTTGTTTTTTTTTTTTTTTTTCTCTTTAAGTCAAAATGATTTGATTTCAGAATCAGGCAGCAGATCTAACAATTCCAGATTTTTACGTGCTGTGTTGCCAACTTTTTAACTTCAATTTAATAGTTCACTGGTAGAACCCACATATCTTGATGTTTTATTTCTGTTTCATATCCAGATAGGTTCATTTTTCTTAGCTATAATAGAAGCAGTATGAATCATTACCTTCCTACCAGCAACCTGACTTTGGAAGGTTTTCACTTTTAGTTCATACCTGCTTTGAAATCAATGAATGATCCAAACTGCTTCTCTCTCTCTTTTTTTTTAAATTTCTTTTAAGGACATCAGCGACTTGGAGACTGGAGACAAAGATATTATGGAAAATTCACTGACAGTGATTTTACTAAAGGACTTTAATTAATGAGTTCCAACAGCGTATGAAACACTAAATGGTGATCATGGAGATATTTTAGTAGTATTGAATCTCTGGGTATCATTAGGCATTGTTCTTGCTGAACTCTACTGGTGTTGGGGGTTCCATTTGTAATGTTTGGTTTTTTGCAAAATTGTATAACCCAGTTTCACCAATCTTCCAGATGGAAAAAGATGCAACTTTCAAATTGTCAGGGTCAGGTCTTCTGCAGCCCACTTGACAAAAAATGTCAGGTGTTTGGGCTGTCACTTCTCTGTTATATTGATTCAGAAATCATGGGCATAGACATTTCTAAATTTCTACGTTTGGAGTTCAGCTGGTAACCCTGAACCTCTAGGTCTGGAGTTGCCTGGAACTGTAGTCTGCTGGTTTTAATTTTTCATTAAAAATGTGGCAGAGGTTGCTTCAAAATCAAGTGAAACTAAATACCAACTTTGCAAATCCTTGTATGTTGTATTGACCTTCTCTTCATAACATTTATTTAAATAAACAATATAAATCTTTACTGAAAGTCTAATCTAATCTTAATTCAGCTAATTCAGTGATGGAAAAACAATACAGATTATCTTCAAATGAGTTATCATTACGTTTATTAGGAAAACACTTTTTGTTACACAGAGATTTTTGTCTAGGAAGATGCATACTAAACATGAAAATCTAATGGGAAACAGTTTTGTATGGTAGTTATACTGGCACAACTATTTAAAATCCTTCTTCTCAGATAGCTTTCCAAGCTCCCTTTGACAAACTAAATCATGTTCCCCCAAGCAGATACTGCTATTTGGTAAGAGTTATTTTATTTCTATATAAAACTGGCCCCTAACAGTTGGATGGTGCAATGCTAACTTGGCCTATTTGTCAGAGTATAGAAATACATGTATGGCCTATTCTGGACAAACTGTTAAAAAGGCAGAGGTCTCCACAACAAGAGCAATATCTTTAGTGATAAAATTTGGAACAGTGAATGTAAAATGTGCTTATTCCAGCTGCAGTTGTTAAGATTTGTTCACCTTCCAGCTTGGTTTCCCCATTCTCACTATCACAATGCCACAGCAGTGCTATGGCAAGGTGCTGCAGGGGACTCATGTTAGTGGTGTGTCTGAGCACTCTGTTTCTCTTGCTGGCAAGAGTCAAGTCAAGGTTTGAAGCGTGGTCATTGTTAAGCTTAAAATAAAAAATCTGTTAATGATGTTGGACAGATTCAAGAATCCCAGTTCAAGAGTGGCATTTCTCTTAAATGTCATGGGAACTTTCCCAAAGAGCTCTTCTGACTTAGTGGCCATTGATCAGATTCCTGTTTCTGACATTATGTGTGAAACATTCGTGAATTCATAAATCTGCATGTGAGATGGCTTCTTCCTCTGAGCAACTGTTGTGACATTTATGGCACAACAAAAGTAGCAATCTGTGCTACTTTTTGAGAGAAGGCCAACACCAGATGTCATGGTTAAGTTCAAATATTCACCAGGTCATGAGGATTGTTGGTCTCACTGGTGGAGTTATGGAGCGGTGGAGGTGCTGTATGCCTTATACACCTTTGTGTAGTGTCTGTCTGAATAACCTCTCCAGTCTTCTTGCTTTATGAGGGCTACAGTAGGATGTAAACTGTGTTAAAATAGATTTTTTAATATAAATGAACATTGGAATTGCACCCGTGGCATATAGAATTTGTCACCATTTGTTTCCTACCTGAAAGTAAGAGTTGGCTGTTTCTGTCATGGCTGAGGAGCTTAATTCCTTCTGGCTGTAGTTTTAGTTGAAGGGTTCACACAGAGCCTTTTCATTTGAGAGTGACATAACCTTCAGTTCATCATTACTGTGTGGATGTACTGGCAGAGCTGTGTTGCTTCCACATCTTGGTAAAGCAAAGCTTACCTTGACCGGTCTGAGGACTGTCTGTGTTGGGTTCCCCAGCAGCAGCTTCACTCTCAGGGCTTTGCCTTAAGACACTGCAATTTGTTGAAGCTGTTAAAAAAATGAAAGAACTCAATTTTTGGACAGCTGACTAAGCTCACTGAGGTGGTTCACAAACACCTGCCACGAGGTGCCTGTACCTCTCTTTGCCCAAAGCAACAAGGATGGCAAAATAAATCTGTGCTCTGCACAGAGAAAAAGTCACAGTCTGTAGCAGCAGGAGATCCATTTTATTCAACAGCAGAATCTAACTGACTACAAGAAGAGCTGAGGCAGAAGAGCTACAGGAACAAAATTCCTCCACTGCTTTCCAAAACTTGCTACAACCTCTGAGAGCAGGGGAGAACCGGGTCTGGAAAGATTATCCAGAAATTGAGACACAGCATGCTCAGAGACTTTTGTTATCAGTTTTGTCTGTCTAAAATGATAAAACGTCCTTCCAGGGGTAAAAATCCCAAACTCTTAATGCAGAGCTTCAAAAGCATAAGGATAAATATGGAGGACAATCTAGAAAGTAGATTTTCCCTGGATTGTTTTATAAGTATATAATAAATAAACTGTCCATCATATCAATCCACAGACTATATAGGTGTAGAAGGAATTTATGCATTTTATTGATGAACATTTTGTCCCAGTCACATATTTTCATATCCTGAAAGGAGTATAACTGAAGATTCAAGATGTTCCCTAGATTAGCACACTTCTGATTTGAACAGCAGAGAACTCACCTATGTTTCACATCCCAAACCAAAAATAAAATGAGTGAGTGTGCACACTATTTCCCTCATTTTCTCCACTAAAATTAAAAGCAGGGCACGACTATTGGACTTGAAGGCTGTCTTCCTGTCATGTGCTAGTCTATGTTTGCTATGTTTTAGCAAACTAAAATCCTGATTATCTAATGGTGATTCTGAGGTTGCCAAGAGAAGCTGTGGATGCCCCATTCCTGTCAGTCATCAAGGTCAGGTTGGATGTGGCTTGGAACAATCTGGTCTAGTGAAAGGTGTTGCTGTACATGGCAAGGGAGCTCAAACAAGATGATCTTTAAAGTTCCTTCCAACCCAAACCATTCTATAGTTCAGTGACTCCATGATTTTATGGTTCTGCTTGTGCTTGAAACAGAAAAAAGAAATCAAGCACTAAATATTCAGATAGAATTAATGAGAGAGATGGTAAGAGTTTTGATTATGCTATTAGTTGGTTACTAAGAAGATGATGAAGACATATTCTGTTTGTGTAGTAAGCCACTTATTCTAAGATACAAAGCAGGTAATGGGCTAATATCCATCTTAAATCACTTTCAGTGAAATAAACCAAATCAGTTTTTGCTTGGGGGGAAGGGGCAAATGACAGCCCCCCTAAACACAACCCTGTATGTTTTTATTTTCTACTAACATGCTATTGTTATATTGGAAGAAAAATTATTTGGCCAAGTTTTATTTTAATTAATGCAAGTATTTTTATTTGCTCTAGAATAGGAAAGACAGTGATAACAATTCTACACTTTATAGAGTGAAAATTCATTTTACTCCCTTGAAATGTGATATATCAGTGTTGTAACCAGTATATACCAGATATATCAGTGTTGTAACCAGTAGACTTGCTGATATTCACAATTAAGTCTTTACTGTTTTGTTTTGGTATGATTTGTGACAATTTAGAATTTATCTTTGTGGGGCTTTTTTTTTAGTTTGTTTGTTTTGTTTGAATTTGTTAGTTGTTTTTTCTTCCTGGGGTGTCATGAATAAAGAGATAACAGAGAACTAGATTCATCATTGTTATAACAGCTTGAAGGGTCATGGCAACTTAGCCAAAATGGAATACTCTAAGGAATAGCTCATGGTTTCCTAAAAAACCAATTTTTTAAAAGAATTGGATCTGCAGTGTGTTAATTCTTGGTGTAATTACCTGGGCAATGTTTGTGATGCTGTCAGGAAAACTACAGGGAGAGAAATGCCCTCCTACCTAGTACTTCCACCAAAAGCCTATTCCTGCATTCTTTGAGAAGATTCATGCTCCCTGACAGGCCACCCTTTCAGGGGTGTGTGCTCCTTTCTCTAAAGCCCTACCAAGGCAAACTGTGGGGAATAGTCTTGCGCCCTTGAGGAGATGGAGGTGCAAAGACATGATTTGCTGTTTCTTTGGTAGCTATTAAGAACCCTTCATGACACCCAAGGGTGGCCACCTGACAGTATCTGTCCCAGAAGAGAACATTTCAAATTCTCATTTTATTAAGAATTCCTATCTGGAGTTCCTCTGCACTTTTTCCTACTGGAGTCCTCTCAGATTTCTTCTGACCTATTTTCAGTTTATGAATTACTTGCAAATCCCTTTGAAATTAATTATTTATGTTCAAGGACCTTCGGTTTGTCTGTTACCTGATATTTTCTTTCAACTGATATGTTTTCACCAAAAAAAAAAAGCTTTATTTGCAATGACAGAAGCAGAGTTTTACAGAATTCACTGTATTGCCATGGGAACGAATGAGTTCCTTCTGAATCATCATGGCCAAACTAACTCAGATGAAATAGGAACAAGCCCTAACCTTTGCCCATTCTTCAAACATATGTCAAAACTGATATGATCTGAATGTTCAAAAAATGGAGAAGGTCCCTGGGATACACAGGTGGATTTCTAAAGCTATTTATATTATTGGAAAAGCAAAGAGGCACCTGCTGATTTATCTGTACCCTTTCACACTTAAACGCTTGAAAAATATGTGACTTTCAGGTTGCAAATAATAATTAACAACTTACTGAAAAAGCTGTGAAGAAAGGATATTCTTTTAGAAAATTGTTCTAAATTTCCTTTCATGCTTCTTTCCTTTTAGGATTTTCCAATACATTTTAATATTTCTGATTAAAAAGAAAAAATTGATTACTGTCAAAAAAACCCCATTTTCCTCATTATCTGTAGCTCCATTAGAATCTGAGATGTCTGGAATTTTTTTTTTGTACTTATTTTTACCATTTAGATTTTAGCAAAAGAGAAAAATGTTGAGAAGTTTCTATGGAAGACAGTATGAAGAAAAAAGGAGGAGAATCAATGAAATGTATTTAATTTTGTTTATGAATTAAAGAAGAAAAATTAAAATAAAAATGGTCCAATTTTTGAAAACCAAAACAAAAATTAAAAGAAAATATTTTCTTTTATGTTTCTTGACATTGTCTTCAAAAGCAAAAATGTTAATCTCTAGTGTTTTGAAATTAAAAATTTGTTATTTTATGACCAAACATATTTTTCACTACAAAGATTTGGTATGCCTTCTTTATGACAGAGTTTTTTCCCTAATTTTATTGAGTTTTCTACCTTACCTGAAAGGATTCATTCTCCATCAATCAGCAAAGTGACTCTATAATCAAACCTACAGTAAATTATAGTCTTAATTTCTGTATTCACTAATACAGAGTTTGAAAGTGTTCACTTCAACACAGATAACAGGAAATCTGAAGATTTCTGGCCTGCACAGGTGGGTTTGGGGACTTGAAGGAATCTGGTTCCGCAGTGGAAGTGTGGAGCAGGTAGGGTCATGAATGAAGCACAGCTAGGTTCTGCCCCTATGCATTGCTTCATGAATCCTTCATGGTGGTAGGAATTCAGTCTAGAGGAAATTTAAACATTTGGATCTTTTTGTTGGTGCTGTAATGGACTTTGTCTTGGAGCAAAATGTTAGGAAACGAACCTTAATATTTCTGTGGCCTTTTTTAGCAGTGCATGTACATTGAAATAAAAAAAGTAAAATTCATTATAATTACCACACACTTGCAAAGGATTGGTTGGTCATATAATTAAAATAAACCTTATAATAATAAATATTACTGTAATAAGGGTGGTTTTAACAAAATTTTTAATAACATCTTAGGATAAAACTCACTTTTTTGTATATACAGTTAATTTACCTCCTATAAGAGATAGATCAACCAAGTCAGAAGACAGTGGGAAATATTGAGCATAGGCATGATTTTGAAACGTGCTGATTGTGCTCATAATTTGCCCATAGGTTTCATGCTTAAAGACTAGTCAAATTTCAGAGACTTGGCTTCAATGATTTACTCAGATGCAGCCCTTCAGTCCTCTATTGGAGTACATGTCTAAGGGCATGGGGCAGTACATAAGACTTTGATTAAATACACTTGGGAATACCTGAGTTTAGTCCTCTAATCTCAGAAATGTTTTTCAGTTTGGCCAATGTAATTTATTATTAAATTAATTCAGCATACAGTGGAAACCACCAATTCCCCCTTATGATGTAAGGTTCAGAAATTATACAGAAGCTGGGCTCTGTTGCCTGAACTTGTAACTGTGTTTGTGAGAAATCCAATCCTATGTGGATTTGTTAGGCATGCACAGAAGAATAAACTCTTGCTGTGAATTGAAGAGAGAGAGGTGTGGCTTCTGAGATCCAGGATCAAGTGCAAGGAGCAAATTCCTCTAGTCCAGGACATATCTGGACCTGCTCAGAAGGGAAATGATTGGTGCAATAGGAATATTATGATCAAGAAAGGAGAGCGAATTTAGGTGGCAGTCAAGGTCTTTCCTCCTTCCTGCCTTTCTTCCTCCCTTCTTCCCTTGATCATATTTGTGGGTCTTTATTGGACTCTCTTCAGGATGTCCATGCCTCTCCCCCAGAACTGAACACAATACTCAAGGTGAGGAATCACTAGTCCAGAATAGAGGAAATGGATCATCTCCCTCAACCTGCGGGCAATATTTTGTGTAATTTAACCCAGGATATGTTTTACCTTCTTTGTGGGGAGGGTGCATTGCTACATTGCTGTCTTATGCTCAGCCTGGTGTCCACAAGGACCCCCAGGTTCTGGTAATTTTGCATCTAACTGGAGTCAGCCTCTTGGTTTGGAATTGCCAGGTTCTGGAGCACCACGTTTTTTCTGTGTTGTTTTTTTCTATGGTATTTTGTATTTTGTTGTGCTCTGATTTTTCAGACTTCTCTCAGGCATGCTTCTCATTTGCATAATAAGCATGGCTAATCAAGCAAGCAACAGCCAGGTGCTCTTCAGGTCAGTTAAGAACATGGACTTGAACAAATCCAACACATACTAAACAGTTGGAGCAGCATTATACACTATTTTCTGCTACTGGGGTATCCAAGTTATCAATGAAAATATCTACAAAAAGGAATGAACACAGCTTTGTCAAACAGAGATTATTTGTAAATATGCCAGAGTGTAACTGCCCCTAACCCTCATCTACCCACTACATTAGATCTCAAGGTGCTTTGAGTGTGTCCATGTCACAACTGCCTTTAGGAGCAAAGGATGACTAGCAAGAGGATCATTTATATCTTTTCTGCTTCTCAGTCCATACATTCACTCAGTGATCCAATTTAAAGAGAGAACATCATCCACTTCCTATTGTAGCCACTTCTGAGGTAGTTCTTTTGGGCTGGGACCTGAACTGGATCACATTTCTGTGATCAAAATGACTAGCCAAAACATTTAGATATTGATGTTTACCTCAGAAGAAACACACTTGCCGTTACTGTGTTCTCAGAGAATTGAAGCAAAACTTAAATACTCATCTCTTCTGGCAGAGTAAGAAATGATGGCCCATGGACTCTAAAGGGGAACCTTGAAGACCTGCCTCCAGGAAGCATGAATTCTTTACCCAGAGCTGGAATATTCTACGTGTTGTCTAGTGGGGTGTAGTGAGAGAAAACTTTTCATTTGAAGCCGATCAGGAGCTTGGCCAGGTGGAGAAGAAGGCAAGCAGGAGAACTGGCTGTAACTGAGTTCCCATCACAGAGTTAATTTCTTCACTTTGATTGTTTTTTTCCCCTCACATCATAAAAATGTAATTATATATGAAGTCCGTTATGAAACAAGGTATTCAGAAATAATTCAGCTTGGGTCAATACAAGAGGATTATATTTTATAAAATAGAAGTAGTTTGATTTTTGGCATTTATTATAGTTTGTTCTTTTTTAATTTATAAAGGGAGGAAAAATAAAGAGTTTTAAATGAAATCTTGCAAACTTCAATGTTATTTTAAATGGTTTATATTTTTTTTCTGTATGCTTGATTCAATAATAACAGTCCTTTGGCTTACTTAGATTTCACTGAACCAGTAATAGAAAATTGCCCCTTAAAAAATTATGGACCACATTATCAAAAAATTGGCTTATTTTCACCTTTGATCTCTGATAGATTTCAGCAATTAGCTGTCTTAAGACCTCACAGAAAGGTTTATGAAAACTCTCTTAGTTCATAATCTGATACATATTTTAAGATTTGTTTTGTTGAGTCTGGAGAAGAGGAGATTGAAGGGAGACCTCATTGTGCTCTTCTATGTCCCAAGAGGGGATGTGGAGGGACAGGTACTGATCTCTTCACTCTCATCACCTGCAACAGAAGTCTAGGAAATGGCATGAAACTGACTCTGGGAGGTTTAGGCTGGATAGCAGGAAAAGGTTCTTCCCCCAGAGGGTTGCTGGGCAGTGGAACAGGCTGCCCAGGAGAGTGGTCACAGCCTCAGGCCTGACAGAGTTTTGTTTGGGCAATGCTCTCAGGGACATGGTGTGACTCTGGGGTGTCCTGCACAGGGCCAGGAGCTGGACTCGATGATCCTGGTGGGTTCCTTCCCTTCTCTCAGCATAATCTGTGATTCCTTGATTCAAATATGTCAGATTTTATCTAGGTAGAACCTATTATTCCATCACATTCAAATAATTTCCACTTCATAAGGACCTCTGTAAGCAGACCAAACCACATTTGTTTGTTTCTTGCTTAACACAAACCCTGACAGACACAGCTGCTCCCTCCAAAGCTTTTTCAACTGCAGGAGAGCTGATAAAAATATAAGAAATTGTTCAAAGAGATCTTTTCCCTTCTTTTATAGTTTCAACATCCAAAATTAGAAATTAGGAGCTTAGAGTTTAGAAAATTAGAAAAGCAGGGAGCTTTGCAACCTGCTAATTTTTCTTGCTTGGAATCGTTAGACTCATTATCATCTTTCTGTGCTCTTGCTGAAAAGTTGTTTTTTAATTCTCACAATAGATTGTATTGATTACTTCTAAATTACAGAAGGATATTCCAGAGACCTTGCCAATTGTCTATATTGTGAAATTCTTAGCTCAGCTGTCATCTATAATGAGCCTTATTTTGGTTTAAGTACTCAAACTGAACAGGTGTCTTAATTTAAACCACTTCTTCCATGTGAAAAATGCTTAAAGGAAAAGCTCTACTCAGTACTTCTGTATGACACAAAGCTCAAAGGTCAAGTCCTTATTCAAACCCATAGTAAACAAAATATCTTTCAAATTTAGTGCTCTGGAAATGATCAAATATAAAAGCACATGTTTTCAAAAGTCTTCAAAATAACATTTAAACACAGAATCATGTACTGACATTGAATGACATTAGGATTAAATCTCCTTAGTCTATATCATTCCTAGTTGTGCTTTCTCCTAACTTGTACATTGATTTGCCTTTGACACATCTCTTCAATTCTGCTATCATTGTGATCTTCCAGCAATATTTTCTTTCACTCTACCCCCTCTCTATGACACCTGTGTTTCACTTTTCCTTCCTGTGTGTTGATATCGGCACCAATGCTGATGGCCTGTAGACACAAAAATCTTGTGTTTCATTTTCTGAGTTCTTTTGTCTTGATTTATTGATTCATCTTCATCAGTCACTGAAAGACCCATTCACTCGATTTGTTTCTTAGTGCGCACTGTTACACACTCAGATATATTTGTTATGAATAATCTCTGAAATACTCCTGTATACCCCTGAAACTAAGTGTGAATGTGCAAATGGAGTGCTGGAATGCTGAAAATGGGACTGCTAAACATCTGGACATACCCTAACAAGTTGGGTGTCTGCAATCCTCCACAAAGTCAATTAAAGTCTGCAGCTGGGTGGTGTCACTTTATGATGTAAATGTGTGTACTACAAAATGCCTTATAGGTGAATTGGTATATAACAATGATTTAATTTAATAAATTAAAAAAAAATTCCAGCTTGTTTATGTTTATGGGTGTTTATGTTTATGTTTATGATTTTAGCATATGGTTAAAGGCACAGTAGTCTGCTGATGACTAAAAGGCAGATAATAGCTAATAACAGAATTGAGTTAGGATTGAAGGTTGGTATCTTTTGGGGACTCTGAACTGGGCTGCTGAATGTATTGATTCAATTTAGAGTCCACTAAAGATTTTTTTTTTGTCTGATCCTCACTGAAATTTAGAATAAAGGAACCTTAAGCTGCAAACCTGATCTTTAGATAAACCAGTATTTAAAAAAGGGCTGAAATATTTGGGAGAAACAGGCTCTGAAGTGGTCTGCCTGGCTGGGAGAATGCTAGTCTGCAAAAAGCTGAGTGGTCTTTGAAATGTCAGTTTTCACAGCAGGAGAGACAAATGGCAGCTGGCCTTGAAGAAACCAATAATACTTGGTTACTTATCTGATTATTGTGTCTTCTCTTACTGCACCACTCTTTAATTCCTCACTTAAACAGAACTATTTTAGAAGTAAAATGCTAAGTCTAGTCTCTACAGGCTGTAAAACCTCTTGAGCCCCTTCAGGGTATAAATCTGTCTTTGGAACTGCCCACCTAGAGAGAGCCATTCTTTTGTGATAGGGGGATTTAGACTTGGTAAATAATTTTGAGATATCTAAATAAGGTATGATAAATTTGATGTCCCATATTTATATGGTTTCCAATGTATCACAAGTGATTGTGTCTCATTCACACTTTTTGCTCTCTGACACTGGAGGCATTTAGTGCAGTCACCTTGAATTTCTCTGAGGAGTTACTCTTCTGTTTGATTCTGTGTAATGAAAACCTTTTTTTAGAGTTTTCTTCCTCCAATCTCCCACTCCTGAAAAATCAATTATGCTTATTAAAGTTGACTATAATCTTGGTCTAAAATTACTTTCTCCTCGTCTTCTGTGACTGTTTTTGATTTGTGTCTCTTTCATCACACATTAAGAATGCCTTTGAGAAGATCTTGCTTATTCACATCTCTGTGCATACTTAGGTTATTCTTCTTCAAAGTCATATTTTTAGTGCCTTTAAGGGAGAAAACTGGGACTCTAAAGACTGTATATTGTGATAAAGCACATATTCAAGGTCCAGAATTTCATTGTCATTTTCTCCTTGATTTTGTTACTGAATAGAGGATTGTAAGGTTGTACTAAACCATTTGGTTGCAGAGTTTTTTTTTTTGACTGGGTTTAATACACCTGTTGTTGATGAACATGGAACAATATTAAATCTGTGTTGATGGAAATATCTTTTTTTGAAACAAATAAATCCTCATAAGCAGTTTTCTGGTTCTATTCAAGTTTTCATATAAACCACAGAGAAATCCAAGAATCAGGTTAAGGTTAGATATGAGGATTGATTAAGGAACAGTTATAAAGAACTTGAATTCTCACACAAAAAGTTCATTAATATAATAGTGAATTAGTTTTGTTGATATATATGTACAACTAGAATTGTTTATAAATTCATTTTTGAACCTACCAGAGTATATGAAATTTTATCAGTCTCTTAACACTGAGGTCTTTGTGGAAAGATGTTAAAACTCACATTTTTATAATATAGAATAACTATCACAGAAGAAGATAAGGACAGTTTCTTTAAGTCTAACAAAATGTCAGTATCCTTTCTCCAGCAGTGCATGGCTCTGTGTGCCAGTAATGATTGTGTGCAGGGAAAGAATTTAAAATCTGTGTAAGTGTGGAGCGGCCTTTCTCAGTTCTGGAGCGGCTCTTCCAGAAGTTGTCTCTGCATCATCTCAACCTAAAAGAACGGTCTATGAGCACCTCCAGCTTCTTTGAAAGTTCCTTGGACTATTTTTGAAATTAACAGAATGAATCTTTTCCATGTAAATAGAGTATAAGAGGCTCTTGATAACCAGTTTCAGTTTCTTGACTGTTCAATGGACATGCAGGGTTTAAATATGATGATGATGATGATGATGAAAAAATTGATAAATAAAATTATATTTGGTTTTAATTAAATCATAGTAATAATACAATTAACAATAATTGTGATCAAGGAAAAGTCTTTATATCAGACTGGTCAATTTTATATCTTCTTCCCTCCTTGATTTTCTCATGCTTATAAGAGAGGCACAAGGACTCTAATTCAGGGTTATATTTCTGTTTTTGTAAAGTGACTTGTCCATATTATGGTGTAATTAGTCTTCATATTTCCTACCCCAAAAAGAAGATAAATATTTCCAACTGCAATTAGAAAACTGAGAAGCTAGTTTTCATTGATTTTTTCAGACACTCTTTATCCTTTTATTTGAGCACATTCTTTCCCTTGCTAATAGAACCCAGCATTTATTTTAAAGGATTCTAGCAGATGTGCAGATTATTCTTCAAAACTTCCTGTTCCTGTCAGTTGATAGATTTTTGTTATCATTTTGAATATTGGCACACTTTATTTATGAAAATAGCTTTCCTATCTGTGTCAGTGCCAACAGAGAAGCAGCTCTGTTTTATCCTTTCTGCAAAAGATATTATGATAGTCGCAAAGCTCTGAAACATCCACAGGTGCAGTTTGCAGTTTACTGATGCCTCACTGTATTAGGAAGACCAAATAATAAAATTTAGTAACATATGTGAAGAGCACTGGCTCTGATATGCTTTCAGAAATTATTTTAAAAAATCAGCCAGATAGTGTTCAGACAGTGTGTTTTTTAAACATTTTGCTTTTCAGATCACTTCTGATCCATTTCTTGGCTATAGACAGAATGAGAGTTGATTTTATTGTGGTTTTTTACTTGTTTGGGTTTTTTTTTAAGCTGAGCATAATGTCTTTCCCCTTCTCATTTTGAACCAGAATGGCTTGATGTTAAATACCAAGCAAAGGGGAACACTGATTAATTCAGTTGAATAAATCACAGCAAGTTCCTATCAATGCACATATTGTCCATTAGTAAGTAAATGGACAAAATTCAGGGTATTGCTGTGCATTTTGGCAGTGTATGAATGCAGACTGGCTCAATGCTCTCACTCACACCAGAAGTTACATCAGTGGGTGCAGTTATCATGCAGTGTATTGAAAGGAAAATGTACTTTTTTAAAAATAAACATTATTCACTGTCAAAACCAGCACTAAGCAATAGTTAAAGCTACACAAGGACTTGCCAAAAGTATTAATTCTCCCATCTTCAAAAATCTTCCTATATGGCACACAATTTCTGTCTTGTAACAGTGACTTTTTTTTCTGAAAAAAATTACTTTCCTTATGAAAACAGATCTCCTTTTTGGTACTACATATGTCTAATAAGATAAAGCATCTTTGAGGAGATATTTTAATTTTATCAAGTCTTAAACATTCTGCCTGCTTCTTTTCTTGTTCCTTGGCAAAGGAATAGATAAAAGGCCTTGATGAAAAGCTAAAGAATACTTGAAGAATATGCTAAATAATTCTTATATAGGTTGCCTGAAAAAGAATCCCTAAACTTGTAGAACAAACACTATCATTACCAGAAAGTTGGCGAAGCGAAATATTAGACTATTTATCTTTAGATTTCTATTAATGTTTTGACTTGTTTTTTTTTTTAAATTTGGCTGCTATGTTATTTATGATAAAGGATAAATAAGATAGGAATAGATATAAGGAAGATTTGAAATCACACTTGTTTAACAAAAATGTGTGACATTACTGAAAGTACTGATTTTTAGTAACTCAGTACTGATCTCAAACAACTATTTGAGATAAGAAGATTTATCTAAGAAAAATAAATTAATGCAAAATATCATCAAGAAGTAATCAATGAAAGAAAATACTAATTTTGCATGAAATATTCACCATTTGATTTTATAAAAAATAACTATTTATATGTGTGTAAAGGAATGTGGAAAAGAAACCTTTAGTTGATGGGCACATACCATAACATTCCACCAAATTCATCAGTCATAATAGGCACTAATATGTAATTCATTAGAAAGTATAAACCAAGATGAATTTATTTATCTCTCTCCATTAGCTAGAGTTCCGGAATAAAGTTTGTCCTAGACAGATACTGGGTATCTATTGAAAATCTAAAATGAGGACAGATATCTGTGGCCCTGTTAGACAAAGTGGAAACTATCATGCCTTTGTTTGTTGAAGTTCTTGAGAAATTTTAAGAGGGTTTTTCATAAACTTCTGTATGAGTTTGCACGCAGCACAAAAGATGCTTATGAGAACCCCAGTATACATAATAAAACCAGTATAATTTATTAGCCATTAGGATAGTACTAAAAAACAAATGTCTTTAGTTATTTGACATTCCCCCAAAAAAGCCAATCACCTTGTAAAGTTAAAATATGCACAAAGAGCCTGCCCTATATTGCACAGTTACATCTCGTACTGAAAAATTGTTTCTGATGTACTGTGAAAGTCTTAGAACCACAGATAGAAAAAGTATTTGAGAACATTGGGAGCATCCAGATTGACAAGTAGATAAGTATGTTTTATTACTTCTTATATAATTTTTCAGTATAACATCCAAAACTGATATCAAAAATGATGTTTTTTCCCACTTTTCTCAAATCTATCATGAGAATTTTGGCTTTTCATTTTTTTTCCCCTGATCTAATCAATCTTACTCACAATTATTTAAAACATTTGTTTTTGCAGTATATATAGTACAATTATGTAAATGCTGCTATGTTCATGGTGTTGGCTGGAGCTGTGAGCAAGGATAAGCAGAGCTATTGCAGGCATCATGTAAGCATTTAGAAAACTGATTTTGAGCTAGGGAATAGGAAGGAAAGGGATGGTGGAAGGAAGACGTTAAGAAAGACAAATTTAACACCAAGGAGAGCTGAGAAATCAGAAGTAGGTGGATGAACTCAGAAAAGCTTGTTGAGGTCTTTATGGAATTTTCCTTACATCACTGGAAAAGTACTGTGATGACAGCACTCTGTGCAGAGAACAGTTGCAGCTGATTCCTGTTGCCAGGGGTTATGGGTCTTGCTAAAAAATGCAGCGGGTCAGGATAAAGCATGAGCTTGAGTAAGCAGGTTGCCTGGCTGGTTTACTGTGAGGGGATAATACAAAGCAGCAGGAGAAAAAGAAAGGACTAGCTTCAATTCCCAGGAATTTATTACCTTGCTTGGTGTACATTGGTCAGGAAAACTGGTTCTTACTGTCTGTAAATGTTTAAATGTAATTTAAACATTTTATGTTACCTTTATGGCTGCTGTTGACAGTGAAGGGATGTTACTAAACCTCTGGATAACCAGAGCTGCATAAGAATGTTTGGACTTCTCTGTTGAGCTACCTGCTGGGACTTAGCTGTAGATATTAATATTGCATAAATCTGCCCGTGTTTTTGTAGATAAGAGAATAATTCTATCAGTCACTGTTACTGTAATAAAAAACAAATCATATAAAAACCAGCAACACAGCTCATTCCCTCATCCAGAATCTGCTGCATAACAAATTAATGGCAGTGTGCATGAATAATGAGAAATGCTTCAGACCTGGAGATTCATTTGTTTGGACAAACGTTGCTGACTGCACTGAAGTAGATTGCAACTCTGGCATTATATTTGAGTAACTAAACCCAAATTAGCCACTGCTACTGCTGTTGCTGCTGCTACTACAGCAGAAGAGCAGAGGTCAGTGATAGGTAAAGGACAAGTCCTACTATGTAAAAGTTTAAATCTATATAGATATGACAGTTAAGATTTTTAGCTAGAAAAAAAAATCAGGAAATTGAATATCTCAGAATCAGGAGGACAGGAGAAGAACTAACAATGAAACAGCAACTTATTTACTAAAATAAATAAAAAACATAAAAACTCTCAAGAAAACTAGACTTTATTTTTTTTCCTGTCATCTCCTTTTGAGAATAATATACTAAAAAGAGATCTTTGTTGTAAACTGTTCTGCTTCTAAACCTGGATAGTAATCACCTCATTATAGTCAGTAATTTGAAATTATAGCTAGTGAATATTGATAGTTGTTTCCTTTAAAGTGGTATGTTTCAAGCTGAACTTCACTCACAGATGATATAAGAAAAGCATGATGCTATTTTTGCAAGGTTACAAAAAAAAATAGAAGTCTCCCAATCTGATTAAAACCTACCCTATAAGTGTGATATACATATAATTCAAAACTGCTTTTTATTTAATTACTGCTATTCTATGACTACTACAATTTCCTGAATGTATATTTGTATGTTTAAATATTCCTTATAGCTTAAAAAGCATACTTAAAAATGAAAAATATTTGCTCTGATTTTTTCAGTCTCCCATTCACAAACATGGGACATTGCGTGCCATTGTAAGAAACTATGACCCTGATTTTTATCGCATTCATATATATAGAAATAGGTAATAGTACCTATGTCTAGTCAGCTGATTTACACTTTTATAAAAAACTGTAAGTGATAGGAGGGTGCATGAATATTTTTTGGAGGTCTAAGTTTAAACAGGAAGAAAATAAATACATCATTGTACATGGACATGGCTGGTTTTTACCTTTATTATTAAGAACATTAAGAAAGAGTGAGAAGTGAAAGAAAAGGGAGTAAGAATCTCAGTCCTTTGAAATCAAACTTTTTTATGCTTGAATTGCAGTTTATGAAAATTGTTTCCCCCTACGAAGTAGAGATGTCAACTTAGCTAGAAGTTCAACAGAACAGAAGAATTCAGTTCTCAATCATTTCTAAATATTGACATTAACTATAATATCACATTTTTTTACTTTTTGGTCCTGTCTACTGTTGGGCCTATAGGTGGGATAATTCCTTGATGTAGTTTTTGATCATAACCCTGCACTGGGTGCTCAGCTTCACAGAAACCAGTTTCTGTTCCTGGAAGTAAATAGTTCTTGGCCATCTTGACCACAGCTTCTGTTGCGCACATCAGTCCTTAAATCAAGGTTAGCAGATTTCAAATGCACTGAAGACAAAGCAACATTTTGCCTCTGAGACATCATAAGAACATTTTGCAGAAATCAATATCATTAGTACTGACACACATATCAATGAAAGATTGAAAGGAAATTTGGTTATCAAATCTTGACTTCATAGCAATCCAGTCATATACTTTTTTCAAGCTCTTTTGTTTTTTCTTTTGGTGTCCAGCCACTTCCCCCTTTTGCCCCCAACTCTGTCTTTAAGCAGTGCTTAGATCTGAAGTATTGCAATTCATCCCAAGCTAGAACAGACCAGAACAGACCAGCCTGGCCCTGGGTCTTTCCTCACACCCTTCCTGCAGATGGGAATAACACTGGCTGGCCTCCAGCCAGCAGGAACCTCCCCAGCCTCCCAAGATGACAGCAAGGGATCCTGCCATAACATCTGCTATCTTCTTCAGAATTTCAGAAGAGCTCATTCAGGATGATGCATAGAGGAAATGCCAGTCTGTGATCCCACAGCAGGATTATTGTCAGTGTACAAGTTCTGAGTCTTTACACACTCTGAGATTTTCCTGTGTCTCCTCATCTCTAAAGGGAAGATGTGCAAGTAGATGGGTATGGAAAGACAGGAACTTTACTGGCTATGCATTCAACAGGGCAAATATAAGTCAAATAACCTCTGGAGATTCAGTGTGAAGTACTGGCCATAATATCCTGATTTTTAGAAGTCCATACTTATTAAAAGTCATTTAGACACAACATGATTGGAGATAATTGACTTTTGAAACATATTTAGAATTCCAAATAAATCTCTTTTATTTTTTAGCTGATCTTAAGGGTAGATGGGGTCTTTTTAATTCCTTCTTAATTTTATTTTACTATGAAATACAAATTATTGACAGATCCTTGAGCCTGTCTTTTAAGTTGAGATTTAAGAGGAGGAGTTCAAGTGAAAGAAGACTTTCTCTAAATATTCACCTCCATGTCAGGTCCTTTAAACTTCTGTATTAAATTTTTTAGCGTTAGATCAGCATTTTTCATGCTTCCCTTTACAATTAAACAAGGAAAACTAACAGGCAGCAAGACTGAAACTGATGAAACAAAATCCTCATAAAAATAATACACTGTTAAGACTTACTCCTCTGGTTCAAGAGGAAATAAGCTACTTAAACACCTACTATTTAAACTATATGTTTAAATAATCCACAGGCCTATATTCAAAAAGAATAATTGCAATTGCAAGTGTCCAGACTCTCAGTCTTGTGAAGACCTACCATGCTGAACTTTTAAAATCCTTTAAAAATATTTCTCATTGTAGCAATCCATTTGAAGAAAAGATGTTAAAACTGATCTCCTGGGAGATGTGCACTGAAGTGAGCAGACTTGTCACAGTAATGTGTTCACTTAAATTTTGATTTGATCACTTCTTCCTACTAGACTGTTCAAACATTTAAATTCTGCTTTGGAAAATTTGTTGCTATGTTGCTTTCTCCCTTAATTTGCAGCTGAAAAAATATACTGAATTCTGAAGGGGGGTTAGTTTTTCTGCAGAGTTAATAACTAGGGAACCATAATTTACATCATTGTTCATGAATGTTAAAAATGTAATAGCTATTCCAGACTGGCAAGTTGATTGCTATAACTGTAATGCATTACAGTAGTTCCAATTATCAGTATTAGTAGCACTGTGTTTTGGTTTTTTTTTTTGTTGCAGAACATGAATTAATTTGTTCACTTTCACTTCTTTTTCTTTTTTTAATATACAACAGTATTGAAGGTTTTAATCTAAAACAATTCCTATCAAATCAAAATTCATTCTATGAAAACTTGCAGTGACTTTCAAAGGACTGTGAAATAATATGCAATCTTCTGCTCTTGGGTCTATAAATTAAGTTGATTAAAATAGTCTAGATATCAGGATACGGAGAGAGAAGTTCTTTCTCGTTGTGGTCTTTAAATTATTACTAGCTAAGAGTGCTAATAAATAAGAATAAAAGTGCTCATTTTAAAAATTATATCTGGGTGGGTGGGTATTAATGAAATGTGTACAGGTATTCTCACCTTCAAAGTAATCAAAAGTTTAAAATGACAGGAAGCAGAAAATGTATGGAGTAGTATTAAGACTGATAAATCACAGAGGAATATATATTTATAAAATTAATTTTAGGGAACAAATTAATATGTTAGAGGGCATAATCACCTTTCGTGACACCTGTGGAGAGAAAGTGCTTGGTCATAGCAGAATTTGATTCAGGATAGGAGATGTTGATCCAGGTCACTGATAATTTTAGGGTTTTGTTGGTTTGGGTTTTCCTATTTGTTAGGAAAAAAAATATATATTCCTAATCAATGAAATTAAAAACTTTCGTGTGACAGTGGACACAGGGGTCTCAGGTTGAGGGAAGAGACGAGAATTTGACTCCATGTTTCAGAAGGCTTGATTTATTATTTTATGATATATATTACATTAAAACTCTACTAAAAGAATAGAAGAAAAGGTTTCATCTCAGAAGGCTAGCTAAGCTAAGAATAGAAAATAATGAATAACAAAGGCAGCTGTCCCAGACTCTCTGTCCGAGCCAGCTGCTGTGATTGGACATTAATTATAAACATCCAAGATAAGCCAATCAAAAATCCACCTGATGCATTCCACAGCAGCAGACAATCACTGTTTACATTTTGTCCCTGAGGCCTCACAGCTTCTCAGGAGGAAAAAAAAAATCCCAAGAAAAGGATTTTCATGAAAAATGTCTGCGACACTTTCTAAAAGAAAAGCTCGTGAAATCAGTTCAGAGTAATTCAGATCAGCAGATCTAAGAGCAGATCTACGAGCAGGAATTGATCCTTGCTCGAAAGTCTGGTGGTTCTTACAGACTTATTTTGCTATTGTTAAACAAAACACTACTTCTGGCCAATAATACTGATTGTTTGTTCTTTTGAATGGTCAGTTCTACGAAATAAAAGGAATAAGCACAGTCTGAAAGGAAAAAATAATGAGATATACTTGTGTCAATACTAATTGGGCATTGCATGCAATAGATGATGAACCTTTGCCCCAGAGCATAATGCAGCAATCACAAAAGCTATTTTTTGCTAAAGAAATCAAGCCTGACAAAAAAGGTGAAAAAATCATTTGAATTGCTTTTAGAATGACAATAGAGAATTTGTGAAGACGATAGAATAAATCAGTAGGTTAGAATGCAGACCATGGATGAGCATAGGAAGCATTCAGCATGAACGACTCAGGATGTAAATGGATAAGGATATGATCTGATGAAGAAGCAGAGGAAGAAGCAGCAGCATGCCCAGGGCTCATAAAAACAAGGTGCCATCTGCTGCTGTTAAGGTCTTTATCTTTAAATATTTGCACGGTTTTCTACCCTTACACCCTTCTCACTGACTTCTTCACAAATACAGTGAGAAAGAATGTTTAAATATATCCAGAGAGCATGAGATGTCTTATACAGGTGTGAGCCCAAGAAAAAGATGTTAACTTATGTGTCACAGTAGAAGAAAGTCTCAAATATTCATCAGTTACTTCCCTACAGCATTTTTTTAAGAGAAAACAAGTTAAGATACCTACTGGAAAAATGTAGAAATGTCCTGATAAAATACTTATATGCCTTATATTTAACAGACTCACATTGATATATGACAAATGATGCTAATGCAACTTTTTTTTTTTTTTACTGCTAGTGGTTAGAATAATATCAGGCGAAAACTTTCATATTTAGAGGTATTCTCAGGATGAAACAACTTGTGCCTGAATTCTTTTGAAAAGATCAGTGGAGTTGTTAAAGTCTTGACATCAATTTGTGACAAATATTAAAAGACAGAATATTCCAAGACAAAAAAAAAAACCCAAAATTACTTATCAGTAATTGAAAAATATAGAAAATGGGATTTCTGGGGAAGTGTTAAAGTGGTCAGCATAAAATTATCATTTGAAGAATCACAAAGGAGTTGACATTGATACAATCAATAAAGAATTGAAGGAGGTTAATACATTTAATACCAAGGAATATAGTTTTAATGAAACCAACTATTTTTGAATAAATTTGGTTTGCTTTTGATGAGATTACATGTAGAGCTGATTAAAGTAACCATATTGACATAGTGAATTTACTGTTGTAAAATATTTGGTTTAATTAAACATGATGAAAAAAATTAGTACTGTACCAAATCACTGTATTCCATATTGAAGGGATTAAAGAGTGGCAAACTGATAAACCCCACAGAAAACTGTAACATAATGTTAGAGGACAGGCTCTAGTAAAAAATCTGCAGAGATCCTGTTTGTGGCTGAATCCCATTCCTCATTTCAATCGTGTGGGCACGACTGTGCAATAATTACACTTGGACAAATACACGGATTTGCAAGCCCACCTTTTTGATATTCACTTTGGACTCTAGCCAGTGTTTCTGAGCATTCAGGACATGATCCACTTTTGTGTTGTGTCTGAAACCTACTCAGAACCACAGCAAAAAGGAGCATCACCACTGCTGGCATTTGGAGCAGCATCCTGGCTTCTGTTGTGTGTCCCTGCAGGGACTCTGATTGCTCCTGGCTCCCATGGCACCATACAGCAGCTCCCCAAGTTGGCCACTTGGGACTCCTGAAGTAATTGTCCAAATAAAAGAAAGCATGTCATACCCATAGCAGGTGCAAGTGGACAGGGGAGAGAACAGCAAGAACAAAAAGGGAGAAAGCTTGTAGGTAAAGATAAACCAGTCCCATAGGCCAAGTAAAGAGCAAAAAAACACAAAGCAATCTCTCACCACCTGCCTCAAGAGGACTGATGTCAAGCCAGACTCTGAAGCAATGGTCACCCTGAAAGCCAAAGTTCCTTGTTTCTTCTTTCTCTAATTCAGTCTTTTATTTCTCATGTCGTAAGGTATGGGATACCTCTCTGCACAGCTTGCATCAGCTGTCCCTGCTCTGTATCCTCATAACTCCTTGTCCTACTCCAGTTTACTCCTTGTCCTACTCCAGTTTTCCTCACTCTGTCTCCAGCTGGGAGACAGAGTGAGGAAAAAAAGAACATAGCCATGTGCAAGCACTGTTCAGCAGCAGCCCAAACATCTGTGTGCTATCAGCACTGTTTTAGCCACAAATCTGAAACACAGTGCTGTAAATACTGCTGAGCAGAAACCTGCCTCCATCCCAGCCAAAGGCAGTACAGAAATGGAACCCCTTAGAGTTATCATGACACAGAATCTCCCCTTGTTCCCTACATGTACCCACCAACTGATCCAAGCACAGCAACAACATGAGTAAGGCTGTAAGACACCATGGTGCAGCGAATGCAAGGCATGAACATCAGCTCACCTAAACTGTTGCATTACTTACCATATGGTCTGCAAAATACTTAATGTGTTTATGCCAAAACAGTGATTCAGATATGCTACATCTGCCACCATAAATTTGGTTACCTTTCCCACATCATCCCAGAAATGATAAATACTGAGGGTGGGCAGTTTATTTACTGTTCCACCTTGACACAAAGTCACTGCAGGTCGATGACCCCCTGGTCCTGTTACATCTTCTGCTGCAAGACCCACTTGTGCAAGGTGGAGTACCAGATAACAGTGATACTTCACTCTTGCTGGCTGCAACAGAAAGAGAAGCTGAACATTTTTCTGGGAATACTAAAGCTAAAAAGTCAGTTAAAATATCACCACTTGAGGAACAAATCTTTATTTTTCCTCTTTTACAATCTTCAGAATAAGAAGTGAGTAGTGAGCAGGACGCTAATACTGCATTATATCCTCCTCCATTCAGACTTAATAAACAGAAATAAATGAACAGCTGGAGGACAGTGAAGAGAACCCCAGGCAGCTACAAGCTGATGTGTCTCACCAGAGATGCAATGAAATGCATGCTCTGATTATTTCATCTACTCTTGCAAACATATGAAATGATGAGCCACATCTCTTATTATTTTATTGTAAATCCCTCTTTCTGCACTTCTTCATGTGCTTCAAAGCAGAGCTAAGTCCTCATGGTTACCATCTTGATTGACCAGAAAAGATCAAGTCAAATGATGCAAGGGATGGGAGCTTTCTTGCCTTATTTTAGATCTGTACAGTCTGGGTTTCGACAGCTGCTCTACGCTCCCTTGAGAGCTGATAAAGAAATATGCTCATGGTGCAGATCACCTGATCTATTCTAGACACCAGTTTTTATGAAATTAAGGACTGAACTTATGAAATTTGGAAACTTAAACTGGGAACTCAGAGTGATACCGTAGCCATATCATCTGATATATTGCACCTTCGCAATGCTGTACAAGATATTATAGAGTGTTGCAAATATTCACAACTAGTATCAACCAATATTTATTAAGAGTTATCAAATATTAGTTTTTTGTAATAATATGTTTTTGGATAACCATTCTATTTTGGATATATTTAGAAAACACAAAAGGGCTTAATGTAAGGAAGTGACTTCATCCTGCTGCAATATGGTCTTGCATGTGCTATGTATAATCTGATGATATACTGTATCCAAATCTATACCCTATTGTGTATGTAAGGTTTTGCTAGCTGTTTCTAATGAAATATTTTTCTTTATTTTTTTTTAAATCAAATCTGGCATCTGTGGTAACCAGAAATCTTTAAATACCTATGGATTTCAAATTATCCTATTTTAGAACATATTGCAGTTGCATAATATTGATGCACTATACTGGACATGGTAATGCTGAGGTATTAAGGAATCTTAGTGGTCATTAATTAAGCTAGATGAAAATAGACTACATGCAAGCTTCTTACAGCACCTTAATCTCAGAAGCAAATAAACATGAACATAATTTATTGTTTATATTAAAAAGCTACTGCAGCATCATTTGCTCTTATGGGACAGATTGTGGCTTTGGGAAAATAGAGAGAGGCAGAGAGAGGAAAAGCAGATATTGGGTACTACAGTGCAGTTGAGGCAGATCAATATTATATAAACATTTGAGAATCCAAGGAATTTCTTCAGGTTATGAAAATAGGTTGCAATGTTGAGATGGTTAGACAGGTGGCAAACTGAGACTACAGTTTTATGCCAAAAATATATCTAGTTTCACAGTTAGTTCTGCTACTGTCTGGTTACTATCATACTTTCTGCTCTTCTCTTCAGCCCATTCAGGGTATCCATGTACAAGCATTGTTTTTGGCCAGTGAGTGTTCCTTAATGCATGTTTGTTCAGCCACTACTGTGAAGCAATATTAATCTCTGCAGGGGTGCTCACATTTTAATAAGCGCTAATATTATACCAATAATAAGAATAATGAAATTTAAAATTGCCATAGGTTTAATTTCAATTGTTTGTATATCAACAGATTTTCTCTCTCTCTCCTTAAAATAGATGAAGTCATAGAAAGTCTCTAAAATGAATTTGTATTCCCAGACATAAAGTGCCTGTTAGGCATTTTATAGAGCTGACAGAGTTTTAAAAAGCTTCAGAAGCAAGTCAGCTTGCTCATATTTATTTTGAAAATGCACTCCACACTCACAGACTTAGAGGGAGCTTAATTACAATCAATGGAATAATTAGGTTGAGGCAAATGTGCAATGGAGAACAGAAATGAATAGAAAACATATTCACAAGTGTACCTTTGGGCAAATGCATTATAGGCACAATATTGTCATTATGTCTCTCAAATCACATCATTATTTGCTCTGGTGTATGTGTGGGAAGCAGCCTGGATTGTACGTGGTTTTTACATTCATACTCTGATCCATATTTAAACATTTTACAAACGATGCACTGTAGTAACACCAGCCTCCACTTTGCATAAGAGTAATTTGGTGTGCAGCTGAACTTTCACAATGCATTCCCAAACCTGAAAAAGCACTGATATCAAAAATGCTCTGATTCTCTCCTTCCCTCTCACAGTTCACCTATTTGAGGAGTACTTATAACAGTTTGTTCACCAGAGTTTGACTCACAGGGAGCAGCTCTTTGCAGATGTATTATTTGCTGGTTCCAGTCTAGTTGCAGTAGCCAATTGCCACTGTTTCAGTGACTACAGCTCTCTGATAAATAAAATGCACACCCAGAAAAGGTCTCCTAGAACAGGTAGTTTCAGAGAGTGAAATGGTCTTAGGGAGCCTTATCATGCTCTTTTTAAATCCTGAATTCTTATCTCTTGGTGCACCTTGCAGTCCCAAAGCCATAAGTCCTATAATGGGAAACCTGCTTTTTATCTCTTTTCCTAGCATTTGCCATGATAGACATTGAAGAGGGAGGGAGGGAGGAAAAGGAAACAATAGCAACAAAAAATCTGAACCACATTTTCAGGTTACAATTAGAGATGCCTAAATGCTTTAAAGTGGTCACCAGCATGCACAGGATTCTATCTTTGAAAGGTTAATACTGTGATTTGGGACAAATACTTACAAATAAATGTTTGATATCTTTGCATCCAACAGTTGAAATTCCTGTATTAAGGAGGAGAATTCCTTCAATATCACCCAACTGATTTCAGAAAATTTAGTCCAGAACATTTTGGCCCAAGGATTCTGCCAAACTTTTAAATTGCCTTTTCAATATGACAGAAAATTGATCATAGATGCTATGTGTACATATAATAATATAAAGGAGATTAAATATTGAAATTATTCATATTGATTTTTTAAATTCTAACAATTAAATTCAGCAAAGTGTGAGGTATGCTAATTAATCTTTAATCATTAATGGGGCAACATGTTAATGAATGGGTTTTTCATTGCAAAAACTTTGTATTACTCTGCCTGAGTTCAAGAATAAAAAAGATTTGGGTTCTGAAGTGAAGGTAATGTAAATGATCATCAATTTTTTCGCGGTAAAGATGATCAAAAAGTAACATATAAAAAACCACTATATATATATATATATAGCTACCTGAAATGTAGACAATTTTTCCCACAAACCAAATGTTCATGTTGAACTCTGAGGCATCGAACACTGCATAAAAAACACATAGACATGAAAAAAAAAAAAAGAAGGAATTTGGATGAGTAAAGGAAAACCAGAACTTATCTTTAGGTTTCCCTTCAAATTTAATTCCGAATTTTGCCAGGGCAGAACTTAACCACAATTCAAATCAACCTTTGGAGATTGCTAATAATGCCCAGGTACCAAGGGGATGGAACCTGTGGCGAGGCACCTGGGCTTCCTGCAGCCTCGAGAGAGTTTAGAAATTTCTATTGCTCATTTTATCTTTGATCACCACAGAACCTCACTTGGTTTCATTCCCTCTCCTACTTGCACCTTCCCATTCTGCCACATCCTTTACTTAGAAGCAGTACAAATGGTTCCTGTATGGGTATGGACACTGTCTGAATATGTGCCACATGTGCCTATATGGGGATTTCTGACCTTCAGTATGGGTATGATTTATGGCTAAAAGCTGCAAAAAATCCCAGGCAGCAAACAAGGAGTGTGAAAACAAGCAATGGAAAACAATATAGATACAGGGACCAAAAAAAAAAAACAAAAAACCAAAAAAAACACCACCCAAAAAAAAAAAAAGCCAAGAAGGCTTAACTTTGTTTCATTCTGAAGAAAGGAAATAAGTAACCTCATGTAAAAAATATTTAATGATAACAAGGAATTTAGAGAAGGCAAACCATTTGGGTTTTTTTTTTACCTAAGCATGTAATCCATGGTTAGAAAAGGTCACAAAAAGCTTAGAAACTGGCAAACTCAAAGTGCCTGGATGGAAAAATTGGAGTTTTTTTCCCACAAAGAGCAGTCTATTGATCTGATTCCTGCATGCTACTACTGACACTTTGGATTTGAGCTGAACTCTTAAATACGTCTTTTCAATAGTGAACAAAATGACCAGGATCTACAATAGGAAGAACAGTAAACTTTAACAGAGGTTTCCATTGATTGCAATCTCACTTACTTCAAGGCATAAACCTGCCTTTAGACAGTGAGGGCTGCAATAAACATACTCCAGTAATTTTAAAGGCCCATTATTTTGGGACCGTCTTGTGCATGTCTTCTGAAACATCCAATGTCTGTTATCAAAAGGCAGGGCAATGGATTGTGGAAGTTCTGATCATAAAACTTCCTATATGTTCTTGTATGAGACACCAAAACAGAAAGGAATCTGGGGTTTATGCTTTTCCTAATTATCTCTGAAATTAGTATGGCAACAATTTGCACACTCTCTCAATACAGGTGTGGTGCAAGGGAATGTGTTTGGAAGGCAGCATTAAAACTTCCCAGTGATAGGCTCTGGGAGAGTTCCTAATCCATCAAAGCAGCTGGCTGAAAGTGTGTGCTCCCAGCTGCTCCTTGGAGTCTCTGTATTTTCCAGTGTCATGTGGGAGCAATTTGTCAGAGCAACCATGTCATAAAAACACCACCGAGCCAGAGCCTGCCAGTTTGATAAAAGCTGCAATAGGATTGACTAACATGCTGACATAACAAACTTAATATCACTTGAAGAGCTTAGGAAGAAGCAGAAAGTAGGGGAAGAAGCCAGACAAAATGTAACTTTACTGAAGAGAAAGAAAGCGTGTAACCCAGCCTCTAAAAAAGTATCATTTTAGGCCATGTGTCCATATAAATTCTCAATTTATTTTTTTATCTGGAGTTAAATAAAAATTATTTGGACCCCATCTTTTGCTCTGTTGGGTTTCTACCTGTGCCTGCATTACAAACATTATTTCTGACGGAATGGTGAAGAATGCAGGTGGCCTTCAGAAATGATCTGTTTTGTCAAAATCCTCAGCACATGGCAATGCTGGTGAATACCATTAGTGATTCTGGATCACTACATGACACTTCAGTGTATTCTTCTCATGAGTTCTGGAGAGGTAATGAGCTCTGTCACCCCAGAAT
>NW_005054422.1:1123303-1190511 GCF_000277835.1 Geospiza fortis
CTTACTGGAAGGCAAACAGATTGGGGCAAGTAGAGTGAAATGAAATAGAGCAAAGTGAGTGACCTTTGAAAATTGATGTGCTGGTTTGAAATTTCCCAGGTAAAAGACACAGTCAAATTACTAAACATTGTTCTCACAGGAAGCAGGATGGTCAATTTGTTTGGTCAAATTTAATAAATGTTAGAATCTTATAAATCTTCTGGGCAAAAGGATTGGAGATGACATCAAACCTGGTAATAAAGTTACCCAGAGTACAATCAGTGGCAATTTAGCAATTACCTCTGTCAGCAGCTCTGCAAGATCTGTAGCAAATAATTTTTAGTTAGCCAATGTAATAAAAGTATTTAACACTGAAGGGAAAGTAACAGAGGTGATAAATGTGTTTAAGCATAGAATATTGCTTTCTTATGACAATTACAGGATCTGGAAAAAAAAAGTATATTATCATATATGATATTCTTAATGAGACAGAAAATTAATATTCTGTCAGGTTAAGGATTATTTGTCTTTTTGACTTTCCTCAAATCTCATAGATCACAACACTGTTGCTTCAGGTTGGGAATGAAGAAGTTATTATGCAAATTGAACAAACATCAGACTGAGTAGAAATAAAAACAATTACTACAGGTTGAGAAATACAGCAGAAGCATGGAAAACAGAGATAAAGCAATAGGGAAGGGCAATTCTGTTCACAGGAAATAAGTCCCAGCTCTTTGCTGTAAAAGGACAATTTAGGCGAGAGAGTCTGAAAAGAAAGGAGGTGAGCTTGGTAATTACCATCCTGTAAGCCCAAATTTGTCAAGCAGTATGATATATAGCATAGCCAGCAGAGATCTAAGATAGTGAAGTCACAAATAGGGTATTCACAACTCAAACTGTATGAATGTAGCTGAAACACTGAAAGGAACCACCCAAACACCTCACACAGTTCATGGAAAAAGCAGCAATCTGAAGCACTTGAGTCAGAGGGCTGCTTCTGCCATCATTGGCTGTCCAGACCAGCTGAAGTGAGATGTGTAAATGCCTCCTAAGTGCCTTATTACAGCATATCCAGGAATTCACCTGGGTGCAAGGTAAGGGCATTGCAGGGCACCAATTATGTACTTTAACAGCGCATGCACTTCTTCCTACAAAGTGGTATTTATATGTAATAGTCACTGATTGCTCTCAGACTAACCTGAGGTTATGCACAGCTGTAATGGAAAGGTGGCTAGATTCCATAAAAAGTCAGGTTAAGACTCTCAGGTTAAGCTTTTTGGGACAACATCCATTCAGTGCCTCAGAAGATGAGGTTATGGCAGAAGAGAAGGAAGAATCTCCATTTTTTGAGATCTGGCCTACAGTGAAGGAAAATCTTGTGCTGGGCAGAGGCTGAGAGGACTGCATGATCCAACTCCATTTCTGACTTGCACAGTTACAGATGTATCCCACTGTTTGTTCAGGAAAGGCCTTGAGTTTTTACTTCTGCAATGCATTACTTGCCCTTTGAAAGACTTACAAAACAGCAATTGCAAAAAAGAGATGGAATATATAGAAAAAGGGTTAATCTATAGGAGAAGGATTAAGAGGAAAAAATAATTGAAGCAGTACCTACCAATATTGCAAATTGGGTAATATCTGTTGTGGCAGACTTGTCCAACACAAAAATAAGCAGCAGCATCATTTAACTGGTCAAGTGGCACTGTTTGCTCACATCATTCTCTCTCCTCCCTTCTCCAGTCAATCTAACTCAGTTCAGCAGCCAAACCCATAGAAAGTGGTCAAGTGGCACTGTTTGCTCGCATCATTTTCTCTCCAGTCAATCTAGCTCAGTTCAGCAGCCAAACCCATAGAAATTTCCACTGTGTTTTAAATCACTGAAGTGGTAAATAATAGATATCTAAGAACTCAAATTGTTACAAAATAATTTGACGTAGCTCTTACCAGTGAGCCTGAAGTGGTGGCTTTAGCAGCCTCAGGAGATCTAAACAGCAGAACCACATAAGCACTTAGGAGTGAGCAATTGCTTGCCTACTACGATTTGATTCGAAGCTGATCTAAAGGTGTAAGTAGCAAAATTGGCATTGAGTGCATGCAGGAATATCCATCAGTCTCTTTGCCCCTTGAAGGGTTAATTCCAACAGCAGAGATGCATTAAAAAAGAAATAAAACATTTTGTTTCCAGGTACTTGAATTTGTAAGAAAATATCAATGGAAGTAGTCTGTCTGAATTTACTCTGAGCTATGAAAATTCCTTCCTTCCTTCCTTCCTTCCTTCCTTCCTTCCTTCCTTCCTTCCTTCCTTCCTTCCTTCCTTCCTTCCTTCCTTCCTTCCTTCCTTCCTTCCCTCCTTCCTTCCTTCCGCCACTTCCTTCCCCTTCCTTCCTTCCTTCCTTCCTTCCTTCCTTCCTTCCTTCCCTCCTTCCTTCCTTCCTCCCCCCCTTCCCTCCCTCCCTTTTATTCAGGTTTAATCTTTCAGGAATTTTCTCTTTTTCGATATGCAGTAATAGGAAGGTTTCTTTGTTAATATTATATTTTGAGGATTCAGGATACAGTAGTGAATGATTTTGCCTTTGGACAGAGAAACCTTGTGGGAAATGAGATTGCCATATCCAAGTTCAATGAAGGCTGATTTTCCCTACTAAACGCAACACATATGTCTTGTTTTAATGGTTTACTTCTTATTTTTCCCTTAAAAAGAAGATGAAAAGTGTCTGTGAGAGTGCTTAATTGCTTGACACTGCCTATCAGTGACTGCAGGTTAATTGTTTATTCTGTTTTAAATTACTTTCTGGTGAAGGTGCTCAGTACTCAGCCCTTTCAGACTTGAGGTTCTATCCCAGTTAGACTTTTTGCTACATTCAGTATGTAGTCTTGAAATCCACTTGCAGTGCTATTCACCCCCTAACCCAGTGTGGCTGGGATGCAGGGCTCTGAGGCACACAGTCAGGATTTGGTTGTTTTCTTGTTCTTCATCCTAGAGAGGATGGTTCTGGAACTGGGAATGTTCATCAGGCACTGGCTGTGCTTTGGTTTGCTGAATGAGGTCCGCAGACAGGCTCACCTGGAATCTTCTCTTCAATTACCCCAGGCTGATGGGATGTCCAGCAAGGCACTGTGCCCTCTCTTTACTTTCATTCTCCACAAGCTGAGAGTGGCATAACTTTGCTGTGCTGTGATCCCACCTGTTTTAACTTAAAAAAAATTCTCAAAAACCCCCTCAAAACATGGCTGCTTGGACACAGTATCAGTAGTAAAATGTTGGTTTTACAAAAGGGTCACAGTGTCACTCATGTGGGTACCAAAGGGAACAGGATCCTGGCCTAGGAGGTGTAGTAGCTGAAAAAGTGCCATATGATGCTCCAGGGCAGCTGAAACTGTCCACATTAAATATTAGCCTGCTGTTGGTGTGATTTTTGTTCCATCTCCCAAAGAGCCCCTCTCCTGTGTGCTCAGGCTGCATCGTGCCCTGCTCAAAACCACTTTGGCAACTGGCAAAAAGAATTTCCATACACAGCAACACTGCAGCACCCCCTCTGGCATCATCACTGTATGATGATTGGCACCTCAGCCTGATAGGAAACAAAAGGATTTCTGAGCAGGAACAACCTTCTGATCCTTTATAATGATCTCTGAGAATGTTTGACAAAAGGAAAGTTTCACAAACAAATGACTGATTTTTGTGTAGTACTACTCATACCTCCACATCCTTGTGGGCCCAGGGCTACCAGTACCCTTCCTCCCATGCAGCAGGATACTTTAAATCCAGGTGAGGCAGATGGGCATAAAGGCCCTCCCTTTCTTCTTCTTTTTTGTTTTTCCAGGTGAGGTGAAAAGGGAATAGCAGAAATCAGGGAAGTAGTAAGACTGCTAGGGAGAAGAAACTACCAGGGAACAGAGGCAGAGCTCACTATGGGAACGAGCTCTGCAGTAATTGATTCTCTTCATTAATATATAGCCCAAATTTTCAGGAGAAAAAAATTTAGATAACCCTTTGGTCAACTATATGACAACTCTATACTTTAAGCGAGGTATGTGTACACAAAAATGGCCTTAAAAGGCTACTTAACCAGAGTGTGTTTCAATATATGTATCAAAGTGCCAGCAGTGAGAGACCCTAAGCTGGTGTAAATCACAAGTGTCACTTGTACCAGCCAAGCATGTTATTTTATTATTTCTGAATTCTAACAATGTTCATCTCTTCTTTCACACAGTGCTTCTGTGCAGTGCAGCCTTTATGATTTGACATCTCTGAAGGCATTAACACTCTTTGGGGAATGTGAATCAAACAACAAACTCTATTTGTGCACATTCATTTCTCAAGCTTTTATTTTAGCTCATTCCTATCAGAACAAAGCCCAAGAAAGGATGTCTAGAAAGGGCAATTTCCCAGCAGTGATTAAAGTATGGGAAAATTTCTCTCATTGCAAGGCTGCCTGGAAAATTTTGAAGGTTGTTTCTGGTAGGAATAACACCTATTTTGAAGGTGTTTCCCCATAAATGCTTAGAGATGGCTCTATGGACTTCTCAACAAATAACAAAAAAAATCCCTCCACCCCACTGTATCTTAGTGAAATATCAGAGTATTGTCAGCTAAGCCTAAATAATAACTATCTTGTAATCATTATGTTACTCTATAAATATCCAGTATTCTCTTAAAAGAAAACAAAATTACTTTATGTCACGGTTCCAAAAACTAATAGCCTGAAGGGTGTTTTCCTTTTTATTTATGATAGCTCAAACTTGAGAATTGATATATTTTTCTAATTTATAAGCATTAAAATTATTTTGCTAGGGCAGAATTATTCTTACAAGCCACTGTATCTAACTTCCCTTTCCTCCATCTTATTCTTGGGTTTATTGTGAGATGGTTAGTTTATTGCAGATCTTTTTTAGAAGTTCTGTTAAATGTTTATTTCTCTATGTGATTTCTCCTTCATTTCTTGTTCTGTTTCTGAAAACTTAATTAGTTCTGTACTTTTGCTGCATCCTTCTGCCACTCACAAGCCAGTTTTAAAGGAATATGGGAGAACTGTAAAAAGTTTGTTGGGAATTTTTATATAAGTTTCCTCTTCACAATGCTAAGTCATTGGGTCATTTCAGTTGTTGGGTCATTTAATGACATAATGGGAACAGCAGGTTTTCTTCTTTTCTCTGGCAGTCCTGTAAAATCTTTGCACCCCTTTGGATGTGCACAAATGAAGGAAAGCAAGTTCTAGACTTGTTCTGTCCCTTTCCATGGGATGGCAGTGGATGGGCACCAAGGGCTCCCAGAAGGGACCAGGAAGGACCCCTCTTGCCGAAATTTGGCAAGCCTAAAGTTAATTGTCTCCTTTAACTTTCCCAAATCAAGGGGCTAAACTTGACGTTCACACCTCAAACTTTCACTGGCCCATAAGAACAGCGACAAGATATGACAGCTCAGTCAGTGGCAGTTTTTTTTTTAAATCGTTCTTTTGGGATTAAAAATAAATGAACAAATATTTTCCAATAAATTTTCTTCCCCAAACCAGTAGAGATGGAAGAGTGAATGATAGGTTTGTTCAGTATTTAGACCATAAAAAAAGATCTTCCATGCAATGCCGGGGGTCTTGCTGCCCAGCTCCTCCAGGCTGGGGCAGCCAGCTCCCAGCACCCAGCAGCCCTGCTCGGATGTAAGGCAGAGGGCATCTTCAGATGCACCATCTGATACAAACATGTGGCCAGCCCAAGGTCACTGGCCCTTTGCCAGTGTAAGCCTGAGCTGGGGAAATCTTGCGCTTCCCTGCTGTGGTTGCAATTAAAGAGCAGCACTGTGTCCAGATCTCTCGTGTTTAACAAGTGTGAGGGTGTCAGATCTGCTCTGGCAGAGGCCTTTGTATTCTATTACCTTACACCCTGGACTTTCTTCAATGAGGGTGAGAAACATCATGTTGAAATTTTATTTTGAGTGACACGATGTGATCCACATATATATTAATTGTGCCACAGACGGAAGGCTTCCTGTCCAAGTGAACAATTCTTTAAAGCATTTGGCAGCAATAACAAGTACCTCAAGGTTATGCCCTCTCTCTTTTTTCTCTTTATGTCATCTGTAACAACTGTGGACTCTGACATTTAGTTAATTAAATTTGCCCACACTATCTGACTTGGTTGTGCAATCCCTCTTGAGGACGTAATTTTTGAAGGTAGTAAGCAAGAAGGATGGTTAACCTTGATGAGTCTTTTTGCCGTAGTAGTGTGTTATTCAAGCAAAAATTTAGGATCTTTCATCTATTGTATAAATAATAAATCTCAAGACAGTACATAGACATGAAATAGTTAAAGAATAGCATAACATCTTCGAGGACAGACACCAGAACAAAACGAAATTATCACACAATTGCTGCTGTTCTATACCTACAAGTCTCTACCTACTGTAAATTTGTTGTGGTAAGTGATGTTTCTCAGCTAACTGTAGTTAAGATGATTCCCATAAAATCTATCTGAAATGGCTTTTACTGTCTCTGATGCTTTATATTTCAATGTGGTCATGAAAAGTAGCTTTTGAAATTTTATTCTGATATGGTATTAGTGCCACATTTTCAGTATTGGTATGGTCCAGAGCTGGATCCATATCTTCATGTAATTGACCCTTATGTCTGATATTGATAGCATCACATGGAGGTAGTCCTATTTTGGTCTAACCTTTATTGTAGCCTTAGATTCCCAGAGCTGCCATGCAGAATTCCTGGAGACAGCCTCTAGCCTGTCTCTGGGCATCCCTGGACAGCAGGCTTGGTCTGCTGCCTGTGATGGGGGAGGTGTATGGGGCGCTGAAGATGAGCCTCCAGCTGGGCTCCCAAGCTCGTGGTCTTCGTGGTGAGACTGATCTGATTTAAGCCTTGGAGTCAGATCTGACAGACAAAACAGAAAAGGTTTTGAAGTGATTTTTGTTTTACCTCAACATACATTTTGTCTCATTACCTGAAGTTTTATTAGTTCCTTTTATACATAAAATAGTAATATAATTATATAATAAAGATAAGCCCAATAATAATAATAATAATAGATGCCATAAATCACACTAGTTATTTCTCATAATATGGCAGTTTTAACAATTCTTTTCAGGGAGGAGAAATTCTGAATCATTTAAGCCTCCAGAGTGTCCCTGCCTAAAACTTCTGGTGTACAGAATGAATTCATTCATGGCACTAGCAGTTAGTGGTAGGTAGTTTTCACATGTTGTTTACTCTTACCACTCTTGAAGAACCATGGTTTGATATTCAGAGCTTCACCTCCTGGGAAGGCAGAGATGACATGGCAGAGTTGGCAATTTATCAATATCTTTATGGACAGAGAGTGAAACACAGGGCCAGATTTGCCCCAGCCTAACATGAAGTGCAGCACATCTGAATGCACTAGGAAGTGATTGTAAATCAGACAATATTTGGCCCCTGAAAGCTGGCTGTAAAATCTGATACAGATGATAAGATGTAAGTCACACCACATTGTAAATTTAAAGCCAACCTAGGAGAATTTTCCTCTAATCAGTGGGTGCCAGCTGAATGTATGCAGGCAAGCAGTCATTTTAAGTCTGAGATTAGGCAGATTGATACCAGCTGTCTGACAAATCTCTAGCACTAGATAAGACTGGAGGTGGGAGGGAGAGAATTATAAATTGCACGCACCCATTAATGCACTCATTTAAACATGCAATTTAAATGCTAATTGATGTTAATTCAGTCCAGCAGTAGTGTTCAGCTGTTAGTCATATACTGTAACATGGCTGAAGGAATAGCAGTAGAGGCTTGGCAGGGCAGTATAGATAAACTCAGGGATCAATTCAATGTATGGCATGTTGGTTCACTTCATTTATTATTACATGTGTAATTACAACTAGCTGAATACAGGCAAGGAAATGAATTGTGATCATTCTGCCACTGCATGCTGACCACTCATTTAATGAATGACATTTTCCATCTTTTACATTGCCTGAAATCATTCTGTGTCTCAAAAGATCTTGACATTCTTTATGAAAATGCTTAGGCTTAATGACAGAAACAGCTAAGAAGTTCCAAGGAAAGTGAAATATTTTCCTTTGCTCTTAATGGAATGCTCTTTAAAGTTTTAGCTTATTTTATTTTTGTCTTTCAGGTAAGGAAAAAGAGATCAGTTCATAAATATTGCTATGCAGAAAAAAAATATGTGTTAGTCATGGTACTGAAAACCAGTTTTCTACTAAGATGTCTATATTTAACTAAACTCCTTGTATTAACTTATAGTGAAAATTTCACTCTGTGATTATATTTTTCAAGTGCATCTGCAATCACATGGTAAATTTAATAAATACTCTAGATGTTTAGTGAAATGTTGTGAACCTGTCACTGTTCAGTTCCTGTTACTCAAAAAGCTATTAATAGTGAAAAAAGGTTACAAAATGCAAATGCTTGTGGTCGATAAATAGTAAATTTTCTAGGCTTACTTGTTCATAGTGATCAGTTTGGCCTGCTTTCTTATTAATATAAGAGGTTAAATGCAATGATGGAGGTGGTAGGGTTTTTATTAAGCAGCCCGGAGTGCAGATTTGGCTCATGGTGTGTGTTAATATCATCTCCATACGCCATGAGCCTGCTGGGTCAAATTCTGGGCTTTCTGCCAGGTGTTGTGCTCAGTTACACTGCTGTGAACCTGTGGCAGGGATGTAGTTTCAGGGTGAAACAAGGGGCAAAATGTTGCCTGGTTTGCTGAAGCCTTATAAAAACTGGAAGTGATGGAAGGCCCAATTCTTTGCTGTTTGCACCTAGGAAAAGTAAGTGTAAAATGCTAACAGATTGACTGCTGCAGTTTGGCCATTTGGAACAGTGATGTAGAGCTGCTGTCTCTACATGGGGATGCAGGTGCTGCAGTGTGTAACTCCCCATGAAGGGCTTGATTTGAGCCCATCCTGTGCACAGACTCTGAGCCT
Organism: Geospiza fortis; assembly: GCF_000277835.1. NCBI lineage: Eukaryota > Metazoa > Chordata > Aves > Passeriformes > Thraupidae > Geospiza > Geospiza fortis. The sequence continues at coordinate 1,132,209 of NW_005054422.1, forward strand.
CTCAAGTGACTTTTGATAAAGACATAATTGATGTAAAGCTGACGATTTAAAAACATGACAAAGCAGCCTCCTAGAGAACTTTGTGTGGCAACGATTCTGGGATGTAGGGATTACTATATAGGGCCCATTGCAGAGGAAATTGGAGAGGAGAACTGTGAGGCAGAAGAAAGAGACAACACACCAGAATGGCATAACTATGTATTTATCCAAAGTTATGTCTTTAATTCTTCATCTGAAGAATTAAAGATATAATTAAAAAATTAATCTGCATTTGAAAGATTGTTGTCTCTGCAACTTGTTTGCAATGATACTGGATGTTATAGATCTGATGTCTCAGTAGCAGTTTTACTACTGAATGACAGTAAAATTTCAAATGGTTTTTTAAGTTACATTGCTGAGTTCATTTTTTTATTTCATTTTTTTTCCCTCCAGGAAGGTTGAGAGGAATGGTAAGTCGGGGGGGATTTGTTCGAAGGTGAAGGGGATATGAGTTTTTAAATTGCTTGGCTTATTGGTAGTGGTTTATCTTAAATTGCGCTGCTGCACTGTATTTTTAAATTATGTCAAGGGCACCTAGACCATATGGAATGAAAGGAAAATAATGATTTAAGAGTGTATCTATCTATTTCAAGAACATTCGCACAATGTGTCAGCAGAACCACATGGTCTACAGTATCCAAGAGAGATGATAGGTCTAAAATAACCAGTTTGAAATGATGGTTAAAGCTGTCACATGTGTCTACAGTTGGGCACCTAAATCCAGCTCCAAAAGCTCATGAAGGGAATGTCTAGTTCTTGCTGCTTTGTTACTACTCAGCACCTCTTGTGCTATTCTGATATTAAAAAAAGGACTTCAGTGATAGTGAAGGCTTTGCCAGGAAGTAAAACTTATGTAATGTATCTAAAAATATATGTGCTCCAGCCTTGAGATATTAGTTGTTTTGTTATAGTACTCTTGTAAGTTTTTCTCAACAATAGGAGTTTACAAAAATTTGGTAACTATTAAGATTGCCTATATAAAAAGGAAATGCTCCAAAAAAGCTTTCATAATCGATTATTGAGAATATGAATCTGTATTGGATGCTATAATAGGTGTCTTCACTTGTTTTAATTTATGCAGGAGTGTGAGAGAGTAGCTCTGCAGTACTCACTGGCTCTCCTGGTAGCAAGCTGGTACATAAAATGGCTCCTGCTACTTCCCCCCTTAAACCAGCTGCTTTTTCAAATGCATTTTTTTTACGCAGGTTAATAGAAAATGTTTTCTGAAATCTGTATAGAATTAAGTGCCTTGCTCTATCTGGGCTTACTCTTTCAGCGAGGTATATATATATATACACACACTCAAGGATCTCTACTGAATGTGTCTCACAGCAGTAGTGAAATGGCTCTCTGTGTCACAGCTCCCACAGAGAGGAGCTCCACGGAAGTCATTAGTAGTACAGGAAACATCAAAGGTGGCAACTGAGACCTGAGCCTTCCCTGCAAGAGGAAATCAAAGCCCAGTGGCTCTACCACTGCTGGCTATTCCAACAAAAAGCAGGCAGCTTTAAAAATGATCAGTAGTCATTGAAATGGTGGGATAAGTGGTAGTGAACCAGCTATGTAGAAGATATAATTTCTGACCCAGGAGTCAGGCAATGAGTTTGACCTGTATGGGAATGTGATTTTCTCCAGACATATTTTTTTTTTCCCTGTGATTTTCTTAGGATCTTTAACTGTAGGAGAATAGCAAGGGTAATGCAAATAAAACTGAAATCTCAGATGCAGCTGGGTGTGGACAGAGCCATAGGTAGGTTCAGAGTGGTGAAATTACCTGCTGTGAAACAAAAAAACCTGCTTTCCTTGGCAACTTGTGCATCAGTAATCTTCCATTCCTAACTCTGTCTGGAAGACACACTATCAGCTGCAGACTCTCCTTCCTAAGCAAGTTCTTTGCTACTATCAATAGCTGCTGGACCCAGCAGGTGAAAGCTGACATGCTCTGTGGAAGTTAACACACCTACATCTGTCTCATTCCTGTAGAACTTTGCTAAAACCCTCTGGATTTCTGTGGGGAGTCTGCACACTATTTATAATACTGAAAACTGTAGTGAAAAACCAAACAAAGCCTAAAAAATGTTCTAAGAAGGAGCTGATAGAGACTGAGGGTGGTCTCTTTAATGGGTCAGGGGAATAAAAGGACTGATTTGTTTTCCAGGAGAAGGGCTGAGATTTCAGATAGAGGGAAGTGGTTCTCTTTTTGGCTCTTGACTGTTGTCAGACAACAGATTTTTCAGCACTGCAAAATAAATAGTTTTAATTTCCTGGAGACGATTTCAAGTTCTCCTGTGGCAGGAGATACTATTAAGTTCTTCCCTGAGGGAAATGTCCTTAACCCTGCAGGCCTATCACCAATGCAGAGCTCTAGTCAGTCAGCTACAAAAGCTTTCAGCTAAACAGAAAGTACTGTACAGTCAGTAAGTGGAAGGGAAAATAGAAAGCTGAGTTTTGAGAGCAGGAAGAGACAAGTGTTCTCACAAAACAGGAGTGAAATGGAGAGCAAATTGTCTAGAATTGTACTTTGGATATACTCACCTCTAAGAAAAATGTGGGGAAGCAAAAGGCTTTTAGCACTTCAGGGAGAGATCACATCACAGCTTACACAGCACATTTCCTATGATTTATGTTATAATGGGATCTGGAGCAGGAATAGATTTTTTTCTGTTGTTTGGTGCCACAGGCTGGTCCATTTTACATGGTGTAAGGTTGGGTCAGCCCAGAGCTGGGGACACAAGCTCTTGTGAAAGACCAGGCAGACAGAGGTTTTCTTCTCAAGGTCCAAGTTCAGCAGAAGTGTGACACAGCTGCTCAACAGAGGCTTGCTTCTTCTCAACAGAGCCTGTGTTCCCTCACTCCTAGTGAGATTCCAACAGGCTCAGGTCCTCACATTTGAGAAAGAAAGACAGCCTTGAATGCCACCTGGAAATAGTAATAGTTTGCTGGTTGCCATAAAACATCAGGTAAACTGCCATAGGGGAAATTTGGCGTCTAATCTGCAGTGAACAACACTGGCTGGGATGTCAGTGCCCTCAGCACAATGATAAACTCACATGTCACTCAAAATGGAGCCTGGAAAACCACACAGAAAGAAAAAAATGCCAAGAACTACCAAGTAAGCAGGTGCTCAGCTGCCCAGGAATTTAAAGCTGTGTAAGACTTACCAAAGATTTTATGTGTCTCACTTTTATGTCAAAAGGAGAACCCAGCTTTCAAGCCCTAAATTGGGGCATTAAGTCCAGCTCCATATATTGCTAATACATACTCCTTGGTGGAATATGCAGAGATTTCTCTGGAGCTGAACTTTTAAACAAAGCTTTTGGCACAGCTTTCCACAGGTTCAATTTTTTTTTTTTGGTGAAAATATTAAGTAAGATAAAACATAAAGTCAACTTTCTTACCAACTGGTGTGTTTCAGAAATTATTATAAAAGGACACTGAATAGTTCCTAAAATGTACTTTTCTCCTACCTGAAAGCCAAAGCTAATAGCAGATAATAAGAGCCCAATATGTCTTATTGTTATCTCTGTCAGTAAAAGCTGTTCCATTTGCCCTCCAATCATTTCTTTAATCAAACTTTGGAGAAAATTGCACATATCTGGATTCATTGAAACAGGCTGTAATCTTTTGCTAATTGTGTCACACAAAACACAGCAAGCCAATTTTTTGAAAGGAAGAACAGGTGGGTAATCACTCTGTCTGAATTCTGCTAAATAAATGTAAACCCTAAATTTTAGTAGCTTGCATGGGGGTTAAGCCTCTTTCTGGGCCACACTCTCATCTGTGCTATTCACCAGCATAAAAGAAACAAATATATTCTTCCTTTCTTGCAATGCACTTTATTTTCAGGGAGAACAACTTCCTACCAGCACTGAACAACATTTTATACAATAAAAAACTTTTTTTCATGCCATGGATTATTGGAAATGTCTATACCACTTGTGCATGCTCAAGAAACTCAGAAATACAAATCTACAATTCAATGCCCTTTGTGTTTTAGAACATAAGCAAGCAATACCTGAGGTGATACTCATGGTAAATTCAAATTTAGAAAGGCAGAAAATTGGGATGCTGCTCCTGAACTGCCTGGTTTTTTGTCTTTGTGTCTGTGAGTGGAGTTAGGGCACTGGACTTAGCTAAGGAGGGTCTGCCAGCAGAGCTCCACTCATTGCAGCCTGGCCCTGCCTTTACTCTTCATTAAATACCTGGCTTCCCTTAAGCAAGCCCGACAAGCACCTTTGTGCCACCATATTGGCTTTGGTGGATTTTTCCTCAGTATGCTTGTCCTCACAAAAAACAGTTCTCCTCTTTGTTTGCTTCTCTTGCTCTGTTTCCCAGCTCCTTGCATTGCTAAGTTACTGGGGTGCATCCTGGCTGCAGAGAGAGGCAATGATGTCCCACTTCATCGGCTGGCCAAAAGCTGCTTGAGCAGCTCTTGCTGACACCAGCATTAAAATTGCACATCTGGTGGCTCACACTGCTCTGCCACCCAGCTGAGAGGACAGTCTTTGGGAAATAAACAGCCTGTGAAGTGCTATCAAGTTTGCATTTCTGCCTCTTCTCAGCTGCTTCCCTCCCACCCCTCCCCACCATAGCTCCCTTCCCGTCTTGCTTCTGGCTCTATCCATAAACCTTAATCCAAGAAGGATCAGAACAGTATTGAAGTTTCTTAGTTTCTCTTAAAATTGCATTATCAGTCTGCTGAAGGGGATGTGGTAAAACAGCAAGGGGCTGAAGAATATGTGATGGAGAGTTTAAGTGGGGAATCAGGGGATTAGCAGTGAATAGGAACAAAGGAGTTTGAAAAGGAGAAAAATGCTGGGAAAGAGCTTAAGGGGAAAGAAATCAGCCAGAGGAGTGCTGTGTTGTGAGGGAAGGTGCCATTAGCCAGAGGATATAAACTTAGGGGAAAAATGTATGAAAATAAAGAAGATCAAAGCAGTTTGATAGGAAATAGAAATATGGTAAAAGGAAACATGTAGTTGTAGCAGGAATAATTTTATGAATAGCTCAGATATCCAAATCAAAACAAAGACACACAATTGGAAAAGATTACACAGGTAATAAATATTTAATATTGCTATATAGTGAGGCAGGCAGTTTATACATGGATACATCACAGGGAATGTAAGGGAAAAAGAATGGTGTTGCAAAAGGGGAAGGAAAAAAAGCATTTATATTTAGAGGAGGCACCCTACAAAACTTGATTTTGAACACTCTATTGCATATTTAAATAACCTTTGACACTGAAAAAAAAAGGCAACGGTAATTTGTAGGTCTTAAAAATAAAATTCAACATATAGCAAATGTTGAAATACTACAGTGAAGATTCATGTTAGAAAATAATTTTCAAATGTGAGGAGGAGATGTTGAGCAGAACTTTCTTTCTGGAGTCTGCCTCTGCACAGGGTATTTAGAAAGAAACATAGACGGCTTTAAAACTAATTTTTATGTCTCTTTTGACATTTAATTGAAGCAATTTCTTATGTAAAAGTTTGATTTCTCCATCATACAAACCTTATTAAAGTTTAAGCAGAGCAATTTGAAATGTCAGGATAATAAACCATGAAAAATAGAAATAAATATGCAGCATCTCAGGTTTTATTACAGACTTCCATGACTATACACATTAGAAAAAGTAGTATGAATAGCTGTTGAGAGGAAGATGTGGAGGCTGATAATCAGATCTAGAGCAGCTTGCTGATTTGAAAGTGAGATAAATGTCTAAGCCCCACTAGAAAACATTAACCAAAAATTGACTATGTTGTGAACATTTCACTAATGGGTTTAAGTAGGTTGTACATGAACAGAGATGCTGCAGCTGACTGGAGAGCATTTCACAGTGTGTCAGGGAGTAGGTGAGTACAAGGAGTATGGAGAGTGCAGCTCCTCAAGAAGAGGGGTGTTGGTTGCAATCAGCAAGAAATTACTAAGTTTTTAGTCTTTAAATTCACTAAGGATGCAAAGAAAATACATTGCTATTCTCAATGTTATCCAATTAAAAATTCTATAAACTTAACCATGCGCTCAAAACCATGTGAGAAATTATAAGTGTTATTTCCTTGTTTGGATTCTACCTCATGAAACTCAGATGATGGTGTTACTTTTGTCTTAAATTACTACCAAAAAAGGATGAGAAGAAGAGGTTGAAAAATGGTTATTATTAAATTACATACCAAACTTACCAATAGTATGCTGATAACTTTCTTATCTCAGCTCTTGTAATCAAAAGACTCACCCTGTATTTCCCAGAGGTGTTCCACCTACCTGTCAAAATTCTGCTCTGCCACTGGATCTTCTCCCATTCCATGTATACCTATGCTATGACAGTTTCTTGGAAATAGATACACAGCATTTTTGGTTGGAGACAATGTATTATAGAAAAGCTGGAGCTTCCTGCCTTGTTTTCATCCCTTAGGATGCTTGCTTGTATCACTGTGGCCTTTCTGAGCCCTTCAAAAGGGAAAGTAACCTCTCCTGAAAAGGCAGTGTAATTAAGCTTATAACCAGAAAACTCATTTGCAATTAGTAAAATTCAGAGTAGATATGTAATTAAGAAAATAGGGCTAAGCTTATAAATTTTTTGCCTGCTTGACTTTTGGTAGCACATAGAGGTTAGTCCAAATCACACAGAGTCACATTGAATTAGAAATATTAGAAGAAGCTCTCTGCTTAAGATTAAGCATCTGTCTGTAAGCTCATATATGGAGATCAGGCAATACAGATTAGAAAGCAATTAGCTTATCCTGAAATTTGTGCTTTTATCTGCTTACTGAATAACTCTCTCAACTCTGTTTGTGCTGACCAGAGCCTTGTAGCTCCCTGGTGCCATGTGAGCTGCATTTCATGTCATGCCACAGAAATCTGCAGTGGTACCTCCCATCCCCACCTCCCTCAGGCACTGTAGATGCCACTGAGCATCTATGTCTACTCAGCAACTGAATCCAGGAACTGAGACACTGCACAGTTAAATTTGTGTTCTTGCAACCTGAGTCTGCACTTTAGTCACTAATGGGGCCTATCTCTGTTTATCCCTGCATCGCCACTGCAGAAGCAGCTGTCCAGTGCATTCAGTGATTTCCAGTTATATTTTGTGTTCCTGGAAATAAATTAAGTGTATTTATCAAGGACAGTTCTTCTGGATCAGAAGGCATTAATTTCATAGCAAAAGAGAACAAAAAGCAAAAACAATTAGAATTCTCCCAGGAGGAGATGTGAGGATTTGAAGCAACAGAGAGTGTAGCAGAAGAACAAATGGGTGTTAATTGGCTGATTTTAATATTAGCTTGAAAATAAGAAGCTTTGTTATTGCAAAGTCAGGAAGGCCTGGAAAAACCTAATTGAAATTCTGGGAACATAGTGAGATTTAAAGTGGCCCTTGATATATTTAGGAAAGACATTCTCTGGGATCAGCAATCCTGTATCCAGAGTCTAGACCACCTCCTTGAAAGTGTTGCTTGTGGGCATTTCCTTGCAGATATACTAGCAACGAGCCTGGGAGCTAGCTGTCAGATATGAAGATGTTAAAGAACAAACCAAAGAACAAACCATTCAGACAATTCCCATTGTCCCCAGACAGTTGTTATTTATCCCAGCTGATTCCAGGGCTGCGGTGAAGTGGGTGAGCACTCGGATAGATCAGACAGCTGGTAAGCTGGGTAAAGGAGACACATGTTAAGGCATGGGGTGTGAAAGCTACTACAAACAGTAAAAAAGTAAGAGAGGTTTTTTCTGTGGGTTATGTTTACTGTAGATGACAGGATTGGCAGTGTGTCACAACAGAAGGCTATCATTGTCACTCTACTTTTGTTTACCAAGTAAAATAATTAGTCTACTGTGACCCAAATGGGTAAAGACTATGATGTTATAATAAAAACTAATTCATATTTGCAGTATTAACCAGAATATTAAACAGAACAAATTTTGTTGAATTTTACATGAAATTTCTATTGGTAAAATCAGCTGAGCCATAGGCCTGAGTCTATGTGATATTAACTCACATGGTAACATCCCATGTCTCAAGAAACCGTGAAATGATGCAGGTCAATATGGCAATTTGTGGACTCAACTAAATGAATCATATGGAATAGGATATGTGAAAAGAAATAAAACAGTGCAATAACATCTACTTCTTCTATCCAGAGACAAAAAAATAAACATTAGGAGCTTAATTCTTCTAAATCTCAATTTCAGCTCTTCATGTGCTCACTATTAAACGGCTCCCTGACTATGGTACAATCTGTCCATAGTCATTTACAATGCTTGAAATCCTCCCATGTTTAATCCATTTTTTTACAGCCACTCAAATATGCAGTATCATTACCTAATAAAGATGATGTGGAAGTAATTTATCCTATTCCCCTGGCACTCTCTTTTCTTTATGCCCACTATTTACATTGAGTATTTTTTATGAGTTTGTAGAGGTATTAAGATATTTTGTTGTTCCATAATTAAGGGAAGGATGAGAAAAAATCCCCCACTAGTTAAAATTTTAAAAATTGTTTTTTACATTTAAGGATGAAATCCTTGAAGCAGATGTTCTGCCTCGATGGAAATGGTTAAAATTAAATTGTTGCATGATAATAATTAGTAATCTATAGAATAAAAATAACATCGATAATTAGCATTCAATTAGCATTTATCTTGCAGTTTAATCTTTCCTATGGCTCTTCAGTTTATATGTCACTGGTTTATTACAAGAAACTTCAAACTTTTTTCTAGGATGACTAAAACCCTTGATGAGCTGATTATTGGTATGCTGAAATCATTATCATTTAATATTATCTCATTTTCTCCCTGTTCTCTACCTGAGGCAAACTGATAAACAAGTAAAAGGAAGTCCCTTATTACACAGTCTTTCATTAAACTGTGAAATTTTTTGCTATGGAAATTGTGGAAACCATAGTTTTGCCTGAATTGAGAAAGACATAACCTCATAACCGTGGGGTTATTAAGCACAATGGATTGTGACATCTAATCAAATGACATCTGAGCCAATCATCTTAACATCCGTCACAACTGATGGTGAGAAATAGGCCAGTGAGGGCTCAATTCATCTCATCCTAAAATGAATGTCTAAATAGGTCAGGAGAAATGCAGTGTGCAAAGACAACCTGGGGTGGGTACCTCCGGTAGAGAACTCTGTGAAGAGCAGAGGTTGATCTTACCCTGCAGAGTGCTCACAGGGGTCAGTGCCAAATGATGAACATCCTGGTGAAACACGACCATGCACCTGTGTCCCTTTCATATTCCTCTCTCAGCATCCATTTTTTGGGCACTGTTGGGTGCAGGATAATGAAACACACTGATATCTCTCTGGACAGAAACAGAAACTGCAATGCCCCTTACAGTCTGCATGCCAAAGATGGTTAATGTTTGGCTCTAGAGGTGTCCAAATAGAGCAGTCATACCATATGAACTCCAGCAATGTCTGTATTTTGGGTAATACCCACCTCTTGCTGAGGCTGGCATTAGTAGCTAGAGGTGCCCCTTCCCAGAGCTTCCTTCAGTGGAGGGATAAGACTCTGTAAGTGCTGGCCTTTTTGTGGCACTCCTGGCTCCCTCTGCTCCAAAACAGTTTGTGTCTCAGGGCTTTTTGCACTTTGAAATACATGTTGTTCTGCTGGTAAAGAAGGCTGGCTAGCCTTCTGTGCCTCGACTTCTGCTGGGATGGTGGGTGTGCTGGGGCTGGAAATATCCTATTTCACCTGTGCACACAGTTCTGTGTTACATCAACACATCAGAAATACGTGTTCCTCAGCAGCAGCATGTGAAACTGGCCATTGTGCACTGGTTCTGCCCCAGTAGAAACAGCAGTTTCATGAACCATGAGGCTAGCAGAAGATTGTGCTGTGGGCTTAGCTAGAAACAGAGTAGACCTTTGGTTATGAGATCTCCAGCTCTAGTTTGAAAGATCTTACCTGCCTCATAAAAACTCCAGAAAGAAGTTTTAAATATTGTGAAACAGTTTCAGTTGACGGTCAGGATGATATTATGACAAAATTAAAGCAAATCCAGTTTTTCAGAACTTATCTATTGAAGCAAAATCATAACAAGCCACATGTTTGAATTTCAAATGCGCTTATTTAAGTCAGATACAACAGGATACACAAGCTTGAGTTTGTCTCTCATGTACTTTTAAAGAACTTGTATTCAAGTGTAAATCTAAGTGAATCTGTAGGGTTTTTGTCCTACAGACATCTTAACTGCATAGGATATTCCTTAGGATTTTTTAAACTAAGTACCATTGATGATCTTGCAAGCATATTTTTTAAAACACTGGCTTTTTAGAATTCCTACACACTGGAAGTTTTTTGCCTGTTGCAGTCAAAATACAAGGTAGGCTTAGAAGTAAATGCAAAACTACAGAATTGATGAAAGCTATTTTATGTGAGCATGAGAGGCAGGTTTTGACAGAGGGAGAATATTTTAAGTTAGATGATTGGAAAAATGCATGTGTCTGTGTATGAGGGTGTGAGAACTGTGAGAAGAGAGGTAGGGAACTTGGAATTGTGTTTATTTTGGAAAAAATATTTTTGAGAACAAGTTATCTAGTCTGAGACAATCAAAAGACCAGTAGTTAAAGCAGTAAACCTAATAAAAAGATAAGCAAGCAAATTGAGCAGCAAAATTCCAGGAGCTATCACACACATGGGTTCTCCAGTGGCTTCTTCTGAGTTTGACCTTTTGGTTGGTCTTGCTGGAGACTTTCTTTAAAGTGAAAGATAAGTTCAGTTTTGGTTTGGATGAGGTGCTAACTACATTTGGAAAACCCTGAGAAATCACTCCATGTGGTGCATCTTGGGCCAATTCACACAGGAGACAGCATCCTTGTGAAAGCTGTGAATTGATCTCTGCCCTTCTTTCATGACAAATTATGTTCACTTTCCCTGCCACGACTGCCCATTCACTGTTCTGTGCTCACATAGCGAAGTTTTGGATTTTTAGCTTGACTAATTTTAATTGCTCAACTAGCAGGATCTGGCCTGAAAAGGTGAAAATAAATTGCACCAAGTATTCTAACTCACTTGTCTTAAAATCTCAGTGAATGAGATTAAAATTAAGTCGTTTTGTCATTATTGGATTAAAATTGCTCTTTTTCTTTCTTAAAACCCTAGAACTCTGCCCATATAACCAGAAAACATTTTGGTCCTGAAATCTCTCCTACTGTTTTCCACAGTTTGTTTGGTGTATGCTTCTTGTGTCTGAAAAAAATAATAAATAGAAAAGGAGTGGGCACACTTCTTCTGACACTGTAGGAGGAGCAGGACATGGATCATCCCTTGAAAGTTATTTTTTCCAAGGTCCTAGTGTTCTGTGCATCTCCAACTCTCTTTTGTTTCCTATTTTCAAGGTGGAAAGAAAATCATTGTATGTACTCAGCTATTGCATTTCTTTAGAAAGTATAATATATAAAATATTTTTTCATAAATTAATTTCTGCAGAAATCTTTGGAACCTGTTCTACCCTCCATTTTGTATTGCTGGAGGGTTTTCTTGAAAATAACTACTTTCATCTCCTTTTCCCTTGTATCAGTATTTCTAATTACTGTAAAATACTCTGAAGTTATCTTCTTGATGAATAAAATCATGCAAGCATCCAAAGTTTAAAATATCAAGTCTACATATGCCATTTATCATGGTAGATTTTATTGTCATTTTTAGAGATAAACAGAAATCAATTTCTGTTGTCTGATATTCAGATATTCACTTGCTGTTTTCAAAAACTTAGAAGATCATTATAACAAAGGTATGAATAATAGTAACAAATAACAGTGAGCAAGTCAATTTTAGTCTCAAAATTATATCAAATCGCTAGTTAATTATATGCAGAAGATGCAATAATGGCTGTGGGCAAAACTTATTATTTTTATTTATGGATAAGTAACATAAAGACTGTAAAAAGATGATACTTGTTCCAGTATCTATTTTTATTTTTTCCGTAAAATATTAAAATCAGGCTAGGAATTACTTGGTGCTTTTTGACAGTTTTATAAAATTAAATATTTACTATGATAGCTAAGAAAGATAAATTGTTGGATAGGTATGTATGCTATACATAGAGAATATATTTCTGCATAAAACTAAAATAATAGGTTAAGTACAATGATCTTTATGCTTAGTAGTTGTTTTTATGCATTTCACTTACATCTTTTGAATTCTTTCAAAAGCTAGAAATGTCTCCCACATCTTTCTGCACAAGGATGACAGTAGCCCAAATCTAGCTTTACTTGCTGATGTAAATCAAGCTTTTCCAAATTACATGTTACTTTAGACAAATTCTCAGGCTTCTCTACTTTCTCTGTTTACCAAGGACACCTTCTGCATTTTGCCCTTCTTTTTCTCAAAAGTATGAATCACAGAAATAACTCACTGCAGTCAGAATGAAGAGATTCTGAAATGTGGCACATGGTGGCTTTGGTCCCTTCTCCACCCCAGACAAGGCTAAGATGCGTGTGCATGTGGTTGGTGCAAGGCAAGGACCTTGCTGTAGAAATTTACTTTGACGGCAGAATGGGAGGGAAACTCCAGCTCCTTGCTGAACATAGAAGGTCTAGGTAATGGATCCACTCCTTCCCCTTCCATATTTCCTACAACACTGGTAATATCCTGGGCCAGAAACAAACTTCAAGTCATAACATGGATTCTGTGCCTTTATCTTTGCAAGTCTTCCTGTCTGAGGAAAAAACCAAGGTCAATAGGAACTTTATTGCTTTGAGGAACAATTGAAAGTCACAAAAGTATATAAACATACAGTAGTTCTGCTGTAAAATAGAAGAGAATGCAATTAAGATATTGCTATATATTATATTCCTGCATTCCCCACTGATTTGAAGAGGAAGGTCACAGTGCCCGAGTCTCTGGACATGGTCTCACTTCGGCCAGACTGTGAGCTACTTTCCTGATGCAGAAAGCTAAATCAGCACTTCTACTCCTTTGGCACAGCCAGAAGTGTACAAATGTACAACCTAAGCTCTTATCTTTGTGTAGGAGAACAGTCCTGAAAATAAACTGAAAGTCAGAAAATCCTCTGACTGTATTTATAGATAGCTGCTGTCTTCTGTTTGGCTCCAGCCTGCAGGCAGAGATCTCACCTTCACCTGGCATCTGCAGGAATTGTCCTCTAGAATGGGTGCTTGTGATGCCCTTTGCTGGACAAACAAACAGTAACCTCAGATTCACAGGTGAAAGTTGACATGGTCGGGTAAGCAGGTAGCATGATATTTTCTAGATGTCATGTTGGGATGCTGATGTTTGGCTGTTCAAACTGTTCCTATTTACTCACTGAAGATACTTTTTATTCTGGCAAACAAGCTGCCCAGCTCTGCACCAAACACCTCCAAGGTAAAGGCTACTGAATAGACAGGGGGTTTCCTTGTAATTCTGCCTTTCTCCAGGAAATTGGTATCAATCATAAAAAATAGGAAACTTATCTTGCTTCTGCTCTTGATGCTGTCCTGGCTCCTGTTGAGAGGGAAGAGAAAACCTTCCAACAAGTACAAATAATTTCCTACACTGCTAGAAGTAGAGTAATACAAACCCCAGGAATACTGAGTATTCAGACAAGTAAAGAAAGGCTAGGTGTCTCAAACTACTTCCTCCAGTTTTTCACTGAAATTCTTCATGAATGGTTAGCTTTCTTCTGAGTTCCAGCTGTTCCACTGAGCCTTGGAAAGAGATGACAACACCACTTGATATTTTATTTTCATGTAACCATTAAAAGGCTCCCTTTCCCCCTCAGACTGAGAAATACACTTCTTCTGTTCAAAATATGGAACATCTGTCTGAAAAGAAGTGTCATACTTGCGCTCACAAAAGATGCCTCAGATCTGATTGCAAGGGCACTTGTGTATGAATAAAATCACTCAAGTACAAAAGTATTAACCAAATTCTTGTATACCATTAAAATGACTGATTGATGGTGATGACTGATGATTGCTGTGCATTAATGCCTGAAGCTCTATCAGGCATAAAAGCAGTATTCTCTCTGGTAGATAAGGAACAGATTTTTCAGTCTATAGGCCAGTTCCAGTGAGAGCGTGTGAGATCCTTCCAGTGTCTTTAGCTTATATTTTGTCCTGGGACTGAAGTGGAATCTGTTTGCTTTGCACTACCCCCAGCATCACAGTGGGTGTGACTCCCAGCAAGCAGAGCACTGTGTCCCATGACCATTTCTTCACCTCATAAACTGCCTTTCTTTCTCGTGTACACATTGTTCTGAGGAGGCCACATGTCTGTGGTTGCAGTAACATGCTGGTATAAAACCTATTAAATAATAACAGTCCCAGAAAACAGCAGCTCTGAGATAACCCATACGTAAAACCAAATTCATTTTCTCAGACATTAAAAATATAATTGGCATTGGTAAGATAGTTTAACTGTATTTATTAAACTTGTCTGTACTGTTAATATGCAAACTGAAGAGAAGCTTGGGTGACTTCCACTTTCTAAAGTTAGGCTGGGGGATGTTACAGTAATGTAGATCCAATCATTTTTATTTTGTTGTTGGTGCAGTCTTAGCACTAAAGTGGAAAGATGTATTTGTGAGGTTCCCAGGAGAAGGAAGGAATGATGAATCTGACTCCATGTTCTTTTAAGGCTACTTTATTATTTTATGATCTATAATATATTAAAGAATGCTATACTAAAACTATACTAAACTACATTAAAGAATATGGAAAGCATACAGACAGAAGGCTAAAAGATACTAATGAAAAACTCGTGACTCTCTCCAGAGCCTCGACACAGCTTGACAGTGATTGGTCATTAAGTTAAAACAATTCACATGAAGCCAATGAAACACCCGCCTGTTGGTAAACAATGTCCAAACACATTCCAAAGCAGCAAAACACAGGAGAAGTGAATCAGATAATTATTGTTTTCATTTTCCTCTGAGTCTTCTCAGCTTCTCAGGAGAAAATCCTGGTGAAGGGATTTTTCAGCAAATATGACAGTGACAGAAATATCCTGGAAGGATTGAAATAACCACCTGGCATTTATCACTTTGTGGTGGGCTGACCCTGGCTGGATGCTAGGTGCCCACCAAAGCCCCTTTACCAGTCTCCTCCTCAGACAAACAGGGGAGAGAAAATAATGAAAGATTCAAGATAAGGACAGGGAAAAATCACCCACCAATTACCATCATAGGTAAACTAGACAACTTGGGGGGGAAATAGTTTAGTTCATATCAATCAAAGCAAAGTAGAATAATGAGAAATAAACACAAATCTTAAAAACCTTCCCCTCACTCCTCCCTTCTTCCCAGGCTCAACTTCACTCATGATTTTCTCTAGCTCTTCCCCCACAGGGGCACACAGGGACAGGGACTGGGGGTTGTGGTGAGTCCATCACATATTGTCTCTGCCATTCCTTCTGTCTCAGGGGAAGGCCTTCTCACACTTTTCTCTGCTCCAGTGGGGGGTTCCTCTCACTGCAGACAGTCCTTCATTAACTTCTCCAGCCTGAGCCTCACCAGATCTGCACCATGGGCTGCAGAGGAACTCTCTGCTCCAAATCCTGGGGTACCTCCTCCCCCTTCTTCCACACTGAGCCCTGTGTCTGCAGGATTGTTTCTCTCTGTTTCCTGCTTTCCTACTCACCCCTGAATTTTATACCACAGGCACATCAGCTGGTTTTAGGCTAGAATCTTAGAGCCTTTTTTCTTGAAAGTGTTCTGCACAAGTTTGTGGCTAAAATTGTCATTCATAGGAACTATGTTTTTTTTTAAGTTTTGATGGATACAAATAGTAAACCAGCAGTCTTTAATCTGTGTAGATACTTCATGTAGAAATTCTGCTTTCTCTGGTGCAGTGAGTTGCATTTAATATGATGTAAAACATGAAGTCTTCTTCCTTAAAGTGAATCTGTAGGGTAAAAAGCTGTTTTCCCCATGTATTTGAATTAAGTTGTCCCTCTAATCACTCTATATCTCTGTGAAGTCCCTTGACTGGGTATTTTATTTCCCTTATAAAGGCTAAAAGTGCCATGTTCTTTAATGCAGTGGGTTGTCTGAAAAAATGTGGTTTGAATTGATGAGATGTTGCAAAGCTGCTTAGTTCAAAATACAGACTAGATGGAAACCTCTTATGGTAAATGTAGTAACAAATTCTTTGAGTGAAATAAATGTTTCCCTTTGGAAAACTCAGTTAAGTTTTAATAACTACTGCCTACTGCTCTGCCAGCATGGCAGTATATTCAAATGGAAGGGGACAGTCTAGATTTTTGATGATAAATTACTGAGTGAGCCCTTTATAAGGGAATAATTTCATTCTCTTTATCTATGATTAAGTGTTGGAGCTGTATTTTATGTATATTTTACAATGTTAGTGAAACTTACCTTATTAAACTGAGGGTGCTGTTAAGAGCTAATTCACCTGCCCTAGACAAGGGTTTGGAAAAAGATTTTAAAAAAATGATACATGCTTGATAAATGCTGACCTCCTGCTTCAGGCTTCTCTCTGTTGCTTGTTGTGATTGGCTGAACAAAACTGTTCCCTCAGAAGATAAACAGATGTGAGGCTTGACTTTTTCTTTTCTACAGAATCCAGGGAAGAATGAATGACTGGACCAATCCCACAAGATACAAATGGCTATTCACTGCACTGGGATGTAAAAACCTGGGATCAGGAATTTGCCTCTCTTGTTCAGCCTCTTCTGTGGCAGCTGCCTCATTTCCACTGTGTTTGCTATATGTCACAGGAGAGTCAGGGAGAGTCAGAGCAGGCACAGCATTTGGGAGGTTCTTTTTCTCTCTCTAAAGCTCACTTTGGGCATGCAAACAATTTGATGCATCACTTCTTTCAATAGAAGTGACAAATGATGATCACCTTTGGCTTTGCTTTATCATTTGGTTGTTATCTCTGCTCCCAACATTTTCTTGAGCTTTCCTGACTTTTATTTTTTTTTTTTTGCAAAATGGTATTTAACATAATTCTGCCCTGATCTTCTCTACTTCTCTAGCTGTATCTGTACAAGGTCTTCATCTGGTGTTCATCAATACCATGACTGTCTAAGTAAGGGAGGCAGGTATTATCCAATGTTTTGAGACCAAGCTATTTAAAGTTCCTGACATTCCTTTGATGTCTATAAGCTTTCTGTCAGAATGCAAACTAGGTAATCAGGTGTCCTTTACCATGCTTGAAATTCTTGAATTTGTGTCACAAAATTAAGCTCTAAAATCTCATGTATGTTTGATGAGAACTGCTCATGTTGTAAATTGCTTGTGGATGTATCAAACCCAGAACTTGGCACACCAGTCTGTCTAAATCCTGTAGGTAACCTTGCTCTGCAAAAAATGTACCAAAATAAATATTTGGTGTGTTAAAGAACAAAGAAAGATAGGGAATTTAGAACAGGGTAAGCACTGTAAAAGGAATGGAGTGATCTGAAATTTATTTAGATCCTGTATATAATATATACAGGATTATAACATAGATTTTTATAATCATAGTAATAACAAAATAATAATAATAATAGCACTGTATCATGTCATTGAAATGGATCGATTTAATGATGTATTGAGTTGTAGCAAGTAATTAATGGCTTGCTGCTACTTTGTTATTTAGAAGATATTAATGTTATAATTCACGCTTTAAAATAATTTGAAGATGAAATCAATAAAAAAGCAAGTATGCATTTTTATCCTTTGGATTATCACATAATTTAAAAGAAAGTGGCACATGAAGAGAGTAATCAGCAGAGCCAACATATTGTTTTAAAGCAGTCATGCACTTATAAATGAATAGAGAAGTTCATTCTGAAGGCCCTTCTGATGAAATAAACCCAGATGTCTGAGGCTTCTTTAATGGGAGATGTTTATGTTCTGTGGGCATTGATACTGTTAACTTCAATAGTGGGAAATCTCTTGAAAGACAAGTGGCTGTCAAACCCTGCTGTGAATCCCACAGTGACTTTTCTCAGAAAATTGTTTACTGTTAGTGGGATCCAAAACACAGAGATTTTCATGAAAACTGACAGATACAATCATTTTTTGGTCACTGCTAAAACAGCAAGACCAATTCATTTCAGTAAAGAGAGTCAGGGGAGACATTTCCTTGGAAAATTATAATCTCCCCATAGAGGAGAGAGTTCATATACAGAGATATAGCTGGAGGCTGCTGTAAAACCCATGGCTGTTGTGTTGGTATTTCAATTATTAATGAAAATGGAAATGTTAACTTTTTATGTAAATAAAAGAGATGAGAAGTACTTACAAAGCAAATGATGTTAATACTCCTGCTCTTCACCCATCATTTTTACTCTCAGAACGACTTTGTCAGTCTTTTGAATCAATGGGAGTTTTGCCAATAACATTAGCAGTGGTTGGATCAGATCTGTAGCCTTTATAGTATATTACACAGTATATTAGATACAAAACACATATTGAAACAGTTTTATTGTTTCTTTAGGAATAAATGAAAGGTTTCTTTAGGAAAAAATCAAAGCCAAAACTTTTGAAATTGTACACATCTCTCGCTGAGGTTCACTGGCAGGTAGAGACCCTAAAGTACATGATTTATGTTCATGGTTAGATACTTAGTCATTTAAATAAATGTGCACACAGCTTACCAGAATTTTAAAATATGCATATGTGATTTGGACAGCTCTAAAATGAATTGGCAAACCAGGATGTAACCCTTCCTTACTATGGCCTTTGCAGCATGTGATTTATTAATTTACAGAAGAGTTGCAATAGGCAATTAATATTGTTAGACCTGGAGATAAAATAAAGCTCCTCAAAAGTGGTGGATACAACATTTTAGTCCTCTTAGGCTGAATGAAAGAGTGAAGAACTGATCCTCTCTTTTTGAAGTAGCTGAAACAACACAACAGTGGCAACACAACAGTGTCTTAAACCATGAACCTGCTCAGGAGCCCCGACTTCTGCCAGCTCTGCTGTGGTGTGAGTGCAAGAAAGGTGCCAAAGTGCTGGTTTTAGATTGCTGCTCTCTGTGAGCATGCTGTAAGCAAGGAAACATGCATGAAAACCAGAAAATTCAACCACATCTGGAGATGATTTTTGGTATGAACCTGAGAAAAAAAAGGTAATTAAGAGAGATATTAGTTTGGATGCTGGTGGAAGTTGGGTTTACATTCATGAGTAAAACAATGTTTCTCTGTTCTTTTAATTATTTTTTTTCCCTAAGAAAAGCTTGATATGGAGATAATTTTGATCTTAACAGCAATGCTTCCCCTTTACAGACACATTCTATAAAACTTACACTTCATTTTTTTGGCTCATATGGTAAAAAAATTGGTGTTAATTATGTCCTCAGACTGTGAAGGCCAAATCACCACAAAAATGAGAAGGGTTTGATTCTGGTCTTATGTTGTCTGTTGCGCTTTATCCCTAATAATGTAAGTACTCAATTTATCATTCCACTAATATAGGGGAATATCTGCTATCCAAATTTACTTGCCAGGAAAAGAACATCAGTTCACTTACAGATCCAATGGACACTGGTTATTTGATAAGGAAGAATCTCCTACAAGGCTAAGTAACAATTTTCTCTGCCAATGCCAGCTTGAGAAAGCTCAGGCTGTTCTCCTCATTACCTCAGACAATTCTGAGACCCTAAACTGCATCATCCTTTGGTGTGGTGCATGTGATTGTGTGGCTGTGTGGTTGGAGTTATAGTAGGAATCTTACAGATGAAAATTCACCCATTTTTGTTTTCTTAGCAGTTTTGCTGCTTATTAGGTTCTACTAGCACACAATTTTTAGGCTGACCTGAGCAGCTCTTCAGCAGCAAGTGGCAATTAGAGCCCATGGTGATGCACTGAATTCACTGGAACACCTCCTGGGCTGTGCAGTTGCACCAGGGGGTAGAAGGGATCCACTAAAAAAATTCTCTGCAATGAGCAATGTATTTTGGTATGTGGGTAACTTAGGAAGAGTAACTGCTTTGAAAATCACTTTGGAAAGGATCTTTTCAGTCAGAACGCTGTCTGTTTTGCAAAGATACAGCTCTGCAGTGTGGCTCATCATACCTCACTGTTTGCAAGGCTCCTCTGACTGCTTTGAAAAGTGAAGGCAAGTAATTTTTCTCTGTGCTTGTCCATTAACCTACACATGTACCATAATCCAGAGACCTCGTATAGTAGGCTTTGTAAATTTAGTGTCTGATTTGTGTCCTTTACTGTGAAACATGTGACTGTTTCATATTGCAGCCTCAAATTCAGATAGAGTTAGCCATCAATTATTCATGGAAAGGTTAGCTCAGTTGCAGATGAACTTGGACTGTTGATGCAGAGAATCTCCATCTGCCTTCCTGTACAGCATCTCTGAATTTAATGCATCACCCAGCCTGATTCAGAGACATTCTATCTGCTTTTGGTGGATGCTGCACTTCAGTTAGGAAGCTCAGGTACAGAATTTATAAATCTTAGTGTAATTTTGCTTGGATGCAAGTTTGTTACTTCTTTACCTCAGTAGATACAACCACAGCGTTTTGTTCTAGATCAGGCAGACAGAATAATCTCTGTTAGAATCACATCTGCTCCCAGGGCAAAAGTTCCCCCAACTCTCTTACCTGTCTTTTCTTCACTACAATAATACTTTATAACTGAATTTTCATTTTTTCAGTTTTTTTGCATTTTTAACATGTCCTTGCCACTCAGTCCCCAAGTATAAACTGCATGAATTCTTCTCTCTTGATTGGAAAATAAGGGAAGACAAGGATGTTTCTGATGTCTTGACTTCCATTTACACAGTTCACACTAAAATATAGTCTATAAAGACCAGAGTATTTTTTGAGTGCAGGTTTAGGTAGCTGCCTTTGTATCATTAATGGTCCTCTGCTTTACTCAATTCCTGAATGCATTTTAAAAAGAGAAAGAGGGGAAAAAAAAAAAAAAACCAACCCCAAAATTCATTATGTGTGTTATACTCATCACTAAGAAAAGAAATAATATTTCTACATGTCATACTAAGATAAGGAGTTGTCTTTTCAGGCTTAACCATTTTAATTACCCTGGATAAATGCTGATGAAATACTTATTTCATCAACACATCTATCTAAAATCTCTATAAAAAGTAAAACTTATTTATCATTTTGATATAAAGCCCTTATCAATTAAGAAAGCAGAGACACAAAACATTTCGAGGAAAAATACAACTAGTGATCAATTTTTTATGGCATCTCAAAAGATCAGGGTTATGCCCTGTGCCATCTTCCTTTCCTAGGTTCAACAAAATAAGGAAGTGTCAAGGAACATTTTAAGGCAGTACATACCAAGACAGTTAGGATATAACAGCAGTTTCATTTATTAAATAAGCAATCCAAACAATTTATTCTTTAGGAACAAAAGTGTTTTGAAACCCAATTTCAGAAGCAAGAGTCTGAAAGAGTAGAAATTGAAGCTTTCTTTTTGTATTTCTTTAAAACCATTCTGCTTCCAGGGGACCAGATTTGCCCCTCTGTTTGCAGATCCATCCCTCAGCTGTGGGGTCAGGACAACAATGACACCACAGCTCAAACCAATTTTACCTGAGCTGGAAAAATGACTTCTCTGCAAGGAAATATGTTCCCTTACACTACAAGGAAGAACCATGGACTGCCCATTGGTTTATATTTCTCCTATCTGTGTGAATTACACAATCATAATCAAACATTTCTGTCTTTAAAACTCTGGACATCACTCTGTATAATGAAAACCTGAAGGGGGATGAGAGGGTTAATGCAAACCCAGTCTGCCAGAACTGGATGCATAATATATTCTTTGAATTTTCCTCACTTTTCTTTCTGCAAATTGCCGGCAAACAGTTTACTCTTTTCTTTCATTTATTATTATTCAAAATTATTTGCTGAATAATTCCTGCAGTTAATTCCTGATCTCCATATCCTTCATGAGCAGTTCAATAGCAATTCCTGTTAAACATTCAGGCTGCCTCAGCTAATGACTGTGGGATATGCAAGCACCCTGTACCATGAGGTGAGCTGATCAAGTGTTACTCAACATACCTTAAGACTGTTCCTCCTGGATGATAAAGACTTCCTAGCACATGAAGAACATTAATTTATTTAGATATTGAAATAAAATCCAGACTAGAAGCTTTAGAGAGAAAAAGTAGTAGAAGGATGAAAGCTAAAATTTTCCTTTGAGCTATGGGCAGATTGAATGATAGACATAAAGCATTAGTATTCAATGGCCACCTCTAGGATAAAATCCATGGACCTACACTTCTCTTTCAGTCCTGTTTCCCTGTGTTTAAACTGTCCTCTGACAAATCCTGAGAATGTCCTGCCCTTGAGTCCCATTTGTATTGTTAAGTATAGGCCTTGCTATCCATGGCTAGGACTCCCTTCAGGATTTTCTCTCTCACATACTTTGTTGGTCTCTGTGGACAGCAGGGTTGTCCTGAAGGCCACTCCCATGTATGTCACTGGCAGCACCTCCTGGCTCCTTTAATTTCTCAGGTTCTGTCTCAAACTTGTCAATTCCTACTTCTTTACTTCTGAAGTAAGGCCTGCAGTAAATCCTAACAGTCATCTTTTATCCTCTCCTATCTCACTATAAATCCTTTTTCTTTTGGGATTAACAAATTTGGACATTGCTGGTAATACCAATTCAGGGTTTTGCTGTGAGCATTGCTGCTGTAGCCTATCCCATTTCCTCCTTCCCCTGGCTCTTCTGTCTGGCTCATTAGGCACAAGTAATGGTCCTTCATGGCCTGCTTCTACTCCACCTGTCATTTCTCAGTCATTTGGATGGTCTGTGGTGCCTGCCTCCTTCAACAATTCTGATAAATCTTTGAAACAATGTTCTTCATCTTCTTGTGTTGTTTAATGCTGCTTTCTCCTAAATCTAGGCAGGAGTTTCCCTTTATCACCTAAAAAACTGAGTCTTCACCATCCTACAGAACCATTCTTTACAGACATGTTATGATCATTATCAATAATTCGAATAATTTTCCATCCTCATTCTTTTTTCTCTTACCAATACTCACTTGCTTTGTCTTATATTAAGATAGAAAACTGTGGGAGCCAGAGTCAACTTTTAGTTCTCTATTCAAACACCATTCACATATTCCAACCCCAGGACTACTTGTTTGGAGTCAGAGAGGTGGGAAAAAAGTGGTTTTACGTACACAGAAAGCAAGCTGTTATTTAATTTAATTTTCAATGATCTCTGAGAAGATATTGTGAAATTTTAATTGATACTACTTTGTCAATTATGTAAGTTCAAGAGGCTTCTAGACCCCACAAAAGTAAAGTGGAAAATTGAGTGATTCAGCCAGCAGGTGACAATACAAAAAAGTAATTTTAGAAGTGATGACACACCTGTCTGGACTTCTCACAGTTGATTTCTGGATGAAATAAGACTAGCTTGGAAAAGGATTCAGGTCTCCAAACAAGAGCTGATTAGCAGTCTGATCTGGTACTGAAATCCCCAGTTTCCTGTGTGTAATTGCCTTTCAAATGTTCAAATGCTGAAAAGTAGCATGCTGTGCTCATAGAGATCAGTGTTTGCAATGAATATACAGATATCTCAAATAACTTGGTTTATTGCCATTTCACCCACATACAAAATTCATAATGAGAGCAAGACATAGGTTATTAAGTGTGACAGAACAATGTATATATTAATATTAATGAGACTATATTTGCCTTGACCTCACAGCCTTACAGCATTAATTGTATTTCAGATTCTTTGGTTTTCATATACATATGTATAGAAGAAAGCTATGGGTGGTCACACTTTTACCACTCTTTAGATATTTATAGTCAAAATGTCCATAGCTAATTGAAAGAAATAAGAATTTTTTCCAATTATCATAACACACTGATTTTAAACTTTTGAATACAGGGACTCATGTTTAGTCTTGAATGAGTGTAAAGGGAACACAGACATTTACCTCTAAAGAAATTTTCCCCTCTACCCTGCCTCTGATTACCATATTGCCAAGTTTTGCAAAGTTCAATCTATTTCCTTTTATGA
Source organism: Geospiza fortis (assembly GCF_000277835.1). Lineage (NCBI taxonomy): Eukaryota > Metazoa > Chordata > Aves > Passeriformes > Thraupidae > Geospiza > Geospiza fortis. The sequence continues at coordinate 1,156,184 of NW_005054422.1, forward strand.
GCTTCCATGGTTTTAAGAGTTCTCTATTTGTTACAATGCCCTAAGCATACAGCTATCAAATATTGGCAATAAAAGGGTTCATTTTATGGAGTGAACAAGACTCTTCTCTTCTCTTGAAGGGACACAGGTGACCATCTTTTAGCCTATAAAATTCAGGGATTTTTTTTCTCAAGAATCTCTGGTTGTATCTTGATTTTGTGCATTTTTTTTCTTCTGTGGAAAGCTCTGGCTGACTTTCATCACCTCCTGTGGAGAGAATGTTATTGCTATGATTATTTGTTTTGCCATCAGTGGCTCAAACACCGTGCACACAGCAGTCCAAAGATAGAATATGCCAAGCTAGAGTGTGTTATGAATTTATATAGTCACCCAAGTTTGTTTATCTGCGGGATCATCAATTTAATAAAAAAATTAACCTCAATCTTGACTGTTCTTCTAGCTTTCTAGACTATCAGATAAACTGGTTCTTTATAAATTGGTAAATAGGAAATATTAATGGTTTTGAATTTAAGCGATGTTTGGAACTCATTAATGTATTTCAAAGTTGATAATACCTTTTGAATAATTTTGTCCCTAAATTTGCACTGTAAGCTCACTTTGCTTTGAGATCTTCTATTCTGAGATATGAGAAATTAAGTAGCTGTGGGTCAGACATAGGATTTTGGTCTCAGTCTTCACTCAGTCTCATTCCATATTGCCTACTGCATCTCACCTTTGAGGACCACAAAATTAGGTCCTCAAGCCAATTTGATCATAAATCAGGGTGCTTTAACTGATCTACATTATGGATATTTCAAATTGCTAAATTAGTGTCAGCAAGATATTTAATGATATCCAATATTACTATAAATCTTATCTTACTCAAAGAGATAATTTACTTTGAAAATCTCATACTGAACCTAGTTTTATTGCAAACCAATAATTCACTTCAAAAGTCAAATTTTTGTAATTTAGAATTTATCACTGAGTCCAGGAAAGCTGCTTGGAACAGGAAAAGAGCATTTCCAAGGAGGTGAGGAGACTGAAACATCACATGACATGAAAAAAAGCAGAGAAGGATTTAGATAACAGGTTGAAGCGGACTGAAGGAAAGACCAAAGGAACTGGGACAGGGCTGCAGCCTGAAGTCAAAGAACAGCTAAAGCAGAGTGTCAAACACAAATGAAGGTAAACACTCAGAAGTGCAAAGCATAAGCCACAATCTTAAAAAAAAAACAAAAACCAACTCTTTTTCCTGCAACTAGTCTTTGACCCAAATTCTAAGCAGTCCTGAAGAGTTCTTGTGGATGAATATTTTGAAAATATAAAATACCTCTGCATAAGAGTTTGGCTGCTGCTCTGAGATTCTCCAGGCAAACAGGAGTTCATGGTACTTGTATGTGGTGTTGGATATCACACATGCCTTTCTCATGAATACTCTTTATCTAAGAACAAAATATAATTAACCATTTGATATCATTTAACAAAAAATATGCCATATCTTCCACTACTCCTTTTTATTTTTTCCCAGTCATCTGGCAGTCACAGATCCTAGATTGCTCAAGTATTTCTAAATCATTACCTTTAGAGAGGTGATAATGGATAAATGGACAAGAATGGTTCTTCTATGCATGTTTGAGTGATTAAACTATATGCCATGAATCAACAGTCCAACTCTCCTTGTCATAATTTTTTCGTCTGCTACTACAGCAGTACTATTATATTGCCTGGCACATCTATAGGATACTGCAGATTCTATAGAAATCGACAAGATTTCCATTTCACTTCCCAATATGCTAAGCATGGAAATGACTTGCAGTTTCTTTATGAGGTAAGAAACCAGGAAGTGAAAGAAAAGAAATTCCCATCAAAAATTATCTTGTCTTCTCTGCTATTTGCTACAGCCTTTCATCAAAATCTGTATCCAGCCTCTGCCTGTTTTGTTCTTTTTTCCTTTTCTTGGAAATGTCATTTCTCCTTAGAACAGAAGTTCTTATCCTAGAGACATATTATTTATTTACATGGTGTCTAGCTATGGAAGCAAAATGTTAAGAAATGCTTAGTCTGTTTGACATGCTACTTCATTTCACTACAACAACAATCTTTTGTACCTAACCTATCTTTTTCCAAAAATAAAGCATTAGACTTCTAACCTCAAAATTGCATGTGGCCATCAATTGCCAGAAGGGGTTTTGAGGGAATCTGACAGTTATGAATGAAGTAAGGAAAGAAAACATTTGAAAACTTGTTAGTGAATCACTTGAGGGTAAAAGAGGCATTGTAGAGAATATAAAAGAATCATCCCATGTTCCAGTTCTCCATTGTTTAGAGGAACATCAGCTCATTGCCATGTCAGTTTGACTATGATTATAGTGAGATGGCTTTTCCTAGTCTGGACAAGTATGGAAATGTGGAGGTTTTCTTGTGGTATTTGAAGTGAGTGATATGTTTTCTGCTCTTCAAATTATGGGGGTTTGTGTGTTTCAGAAGAAATAATAGGAACTGTTCCATAATTCTAGAATTTGTGTCCAATAATTGAAATTTTGGAGACTTGTTTATTTATTTTAACAATACTGCCCCAAAATCAACCCAGAAGACAATAGGAGGAAGCTTTCATTCATTTTGTTGGGGGTGGGCAAGGGTCAGTTTTTTGTATCTTAAAGTGTCATATGTCCCTCACCATTCTCTCCTTCCTATTCATTTGTATGGAAAATCACAGAATAAATGAAACCTTGTCTAGTTGGGGATTTATGTGCTATTTTTAGGTTGCAGGTTTTCTGTTTGACCCAGAAAAAAACAGGATTTTTTGTCTTTCTCCTTTTCCCACTACTAAGTAAGGAACAGTTCTTCTCATGGGTGTAGAAATTTCTACAAATGATTGTGAGCTCCTTACAGCCTTGCAGTGCCGAAAGCCATGGTAAAGCCTAAGCAGAAAGAGATGAAATATCAGTATTATTGCACTCTTTCCATTGATGTGATTGTCTACATTTATTTTGCAAGTTTCAAAGTAATTATCATAAGAATATTGTTTATTAGCTGTTTTTCAAAATAAGTCTATAGGCTAAATGATGTAGAAATTTAGATGCTGGACACTGATGGAAAATTAAACTATTATTTTGCTGCTTAGATAACCATAATTCTCATGGTTTGATCAGCCCCATAATATTATTGCAACATTTCATAGTACTTTCAGTTTAATGTTTCTGTTTTATGCATCTAATTTATTTCTTTTATAATTGATATGAGATGTGCATATCTTGTGAAGTGCTGTGGGATGTGTAACATGAAAGGTTCTGTACAGGAACAACTGTTTTTCTTATTAGAATGAACTGCAACACGACAGATTAAACATTCAATTAAACAGGAAATTTACCCAATAAAAAGCTCACAGAAAGGAGCTCAACAATGTTCACTTTTATGAGGTACTAAAGTTTTTGGAATCCATTATTTTGAAAGTCCATCTACTTTGCTTACAGGTAAAATAATAACTCAGTTTCAGAAAAGGGGCCAAGTATTATTTACATAAAGCTCCATTGTAAAAATCTGGCTACTATTTCTTTCCAAGGCTTAAAATACTTTGGTGAGAGAAATGAAAATACTCATAAAAGGCAACAACAGTATGTTATAAACCACCTTTATGGTTCATTATAGATTTGGTTTAATGCTGTTGGATTAACACTAAAGGTTAATGTTTGCATAAAATATGCATGATTAGTTTAATACTCTGGAACTGTGATCAGGTTCTCTAATGTTATGAAAAGGAGTGACATGATACATGGTTAAGGCTGACACAAATAGAAGTGTGATATATTTCCAACAAAACTGGTCAAGGGTATTTTCAAAATCCTCCCTTATGTGATAACACTTCAAAGCCAATCTGTACCAATGGGAGATTTTGTGTTCAGCTCTCATAATTAAACTGTTTTCTGGCTGCAGGAATTGCATGCATTTCTAATTTGCAGTGTAGGCAAAGTGCTTGGAGAATGATACATTCAGATTTTCTTGCATGTTTTGAGCCTTAGGTATTATGTGGAGTGTTTTTGTTTTAAGCATTGATTATCTTTGTTATGCTTTATTGCCAGGAGAATGATAGTATTTGTTATGCATAGACTAACTGGTAGGTTTCACTTACTGCCTGTGTAGAAGTGTCTGCCTAAGCTCTTCACTTACCAACAAATGATTTATAAATTTATGATTTATTTTTTCTATCTTGATCATGCCTCAGAGATAATTACAATTAGGCATTCTTTCATGCTGCCAGGGAAGAACAGTGTATTTAGCACGTATTTGGATAAATATCAGCCATAAATCTTGGATAGGCCATGAACTTTTGCTACTGTCGAGGGTCTGGAGAGCAGATAATGAGAAAAGCCTATGGTCTCTCATAAGCTAGGGAAACAACACAGTAATCATCAGCACATATGGACACAGCTACAAGGACATGTACATATTTATATGAACATATCTAAATGTACATTGCCTTATATGGGTAAGTATTGATAAGGCTCAGAGCAGGTTTTGTTTGGTACACCTATGGGCATGGATATTGAACAGAGAAGACATTCTAGCAAGACTGTTGTACAACCTCTAAATGAATCATGATTCATATCAAAACCTGTACTCACAATGATGAGTAGTGATTAAAAAAAAAGCTACACGCCCCCCCCTCCCTTAATTTTTTTTGTTTGTTTGTTTTTGGAGGTTTTTTTGGTTTTTTTGTTTTTTTTCTTTTAGCACAGATTTAGTCATTCAATTTGTACAACTGAAAATGCAGCCACAAGAAGACATGGATGGAAAAAAGTGGCCATTCATGGGAATAGTATTCAAAGGCCAGTGTGCCAGTGTCCCTGCTGTCATTTGTGTAGTGTGCAACTGCAGCCTTTAGTAGGTTGGGTGGCTCCTTTCATGCTTAAAAGTGAAGTGTTTGGTGTAAACAGGGCTGCAGAATCAGGAGCAGTCTTGATTTTGCAGTCCTGTTTACACCAAACTCCTTCTTCAGTGTTTTTCAAATCTTTATATATAGACCTATTGTGGGCATGCTACTTTAAGCATGGCAAAAACCTGCATATCCCTGTCATTGTTGCCTGCCACAGGTCAGGATCCTGTTTCAGAGAACTGGACTACCTGGTGAACTTATTTTGTATGAAGTTCTAGAACTGCCTGTCAAGGACAGAAGAGTGCCCTTCACCCAGCTTTGATCTAGCAAATCAACAACATCATGGCTGCTTCCAAGAACAAAAAAATCTTCATGAAGATAGCCTTATATCACTTCACACTTGAAATTTCAGCCTAGAAAACTGGCATTTGAATAAGCAAAAAGACAAAAAAAACCAGTCTAAAGCTATGGACAGGTTTTTAATGGGCACTGCCGTTGGTCTTGTTTATTCATTATGTATTTATTATGTAGCCACAGTCTCTAGAGACCAAGAAATTTAAAGACTGAATATTCATGTCTCCTTTTTACCTAGGCTTGGTTCTGTAAAGCTTCAAAAGCACAAGTGCAAATTCACAGAAAATGGATTTTATGGAGCTCTTGTTTTAGAGGCTCACTCATGTTTAGAATGAGTTCTTCAACCTAGAAATTGCTAATTTGTTTTGATTACCAAAATATGGAATACGGGAACCAAACATTTGTGGAACATTTATTAATGCCTGGAAAATGCAGACAGCTCATGGTATATCAGCAGTCATGCATTTTTGGGAGATGAGGTAGCATTCCTTTGCTAAGTGATATCAATCTTAATGTAATTAGTTTTAACAGCATGCCCTTCATTATTTTTTTCTATTTTTACCACAGTTATCTTCATTTTCTCTACATTCAGCAATATCTCTTCATCTGCTAGACTGACAAGAACTTTCTCAAAGACAAACAATGCTAATGAACCAGAGACGTGTCTCAATCAATGTCTCTTTCCCCATCTTGATGGGAATCGTATATAGGCTGCTAATTTTGTATTAGGGTCCTTTTTGTTTTTTTCCTTCCTCTGTTCTTGGCCTTGGAGGCATGGAAGGAAAGTGGTTTCAGCACTTATCAAATACCTTTTTATCAGACTGACTGGGGGACATTCAGTGACATGGTTGATCACTCCCAGGAGGCACAGCTTCAGCCAGAACAAGCCGACAAAGGTCACTGAAAAACAATTCACTCAGATTATGTTGGAACACAAAGTCATATGGACCTAAATCACACATCTATAAAAGCTGGGCTACCAAGTTTAACTCTCTGTGATCTTATGTTTAAATATTGTTACAGTCTGAGAAAAGCAGCTGGTATGAGTCATAGGTAGGCTTGAAAATTATTCTGCAAAGAGCCACTGAATTCGCATAAATTGTATTTATATGAGAATTTCATGAGCTCAGCTGTTGTTGTTGCCTGACTGCAAAGTCTTAATTAACCAGTGCATCACCTTACCTGAGACAGCAATGCAAAGTACCCTCCTATTATGTTCAGTATACACTATTTCACTATTTCACATAACAATGTCCCTATTGTTAAAAGGGACAAATGAAATATGCTGGACAAGATAAAGTTTTAGGTGCTGAATCTTCTGCTGTGGTTTTTTAACTTGGAAAAAGCCACACATTTTGAAAAATCCCATGTTTCTCTTCATATTGTATTAGAAAGAAATAATTCAAAGTAAGTTTGGTATATAAAATTAGAATATTTATTAATTGACATAATGTTAAAAATTTGGTGCCTGCATTACCTTAATTTAATTTTGTTGTTTGAAGATCTGTGGTGACTTGCAGAGGTTGTAAATGAAGTGTCATTTTCAAGTATGACCACTCTTGTTCATGTTGACTATTTCATGGTGTAGTTTCTTCATTTGCTGAACCAATTCATTGCACCATGAACTGGAATAACCAGAAGGAGTCAGACCTGAGGTGAGGCTGCCCCAGAGTCCGGGAGAGGTGACATGATGGAACACAGTCACTAGAAAGAATAAAATCACCTCACAAGTCAATGGTAAATGTCACATGAAATGGGAATGAAATGTTTACCAAGTGACCTTCAAAGTATTGTTCTAACTATTCTTTTAGTAGGGGAAAACATTAAAATAAAACCCCAAAACTCAAAACGAATCCACAAGAAAAAATAGTCTTAATTGTTAGTGGTATCTTAGGCCAACAGGAAGGAATTGAGAAGACCTTCAAGAGTCATAGAAATAGGAAATATCCAATTCCAGATGGAAATAGAAGACCATTAGTAGCATAAAAAGAAGTTTTGATGTTGTTTCTATTGTCTGTTTGCATGGAAGTAGAGCACATTACAGGAAGATTATGCATTCCTTTCTGCTATATTAGTAAACAAAGGATATATGAATCAACTTCTGCTAAGGACATAAATATTTTAACCAACACAGTGATTTGCACTACATAAAATGAAACCACAAAACACTGAAAGAGATAACTGAGGGGAACCTTAGTCCTTTCTCATTAATAATTCCTAAAGCCCTGAGAAAATTTGGAAAAATGAAAGAATGTGAATTTTGTGCTAAAATTACAACCAATTAGAGGTGTTGAGCTGAGAGTTTGGAACTGGGTTTTTTTGACCTAAATGTCACGAGAAAAAAAAAAGGGAAAAATTAATAGAAGATTTAGTAAGCAGTAGTAGAATGTTGATTTAATTACTGTAATTCAACATAGTTTTGTGAAAAAGGTCATGCTGAAAAAGCTTGTTGATAAAGCTGTAAGACTTTTAATTAAGTTCTGTCTGATAAGCTGGTACAGCTATGTTAGTTCTATACAATAGCTAACAAAATGTACGAAATGAAATAAATATTAATGTATAATGGTTTGGATATCTGACTTCTCATGTAATTATGTCATGGAGAAAACTCTTTTCATTTTTAAAATAATTATCTTTTCTGGAGATCTAATGAACATCTTTAATTTCAGTGTGGAAGAAATAAAACTATAGGTGATAAAATCTGGGGGTGAAAAATATTTTCAAGAAAAACAAATGTAGTGAAGAATGCAAGTAGTTTTACAGATGCTCATTTGACAGCTGAGCCTAGAGGATTGTAGAGCAAGAAGGGCCTAAGGTCTGCTGGAGTGGGATTTTAACTGTGTTTATTGGTGCTCACGTGGGAATTCTGTGCTAGAGATTCTCCCTTCTGATTATGGCCAATGGAGTCAGCAAGGCCCCGGGAAATGTTTCCTCAGTGTGACAAGAGACGAGAATCAATTTTCTTAGCAGAAGCACTTTTTGCTGCATAAAATATCCTGAGACATAGCACATCTGCCTTGTATGGGCTTTAGCAATTGTTTAGCTCATGGTGGGCATGAGTGCATTTGTGCAGCTTTTTTTTTTTTTTTTAAATCTAGGAATGAGGTTGATTAGAGCCTGACTACGTTCAGCGCTAACCTTGACTAAGTCACTAGTGTCTTAATTTCCTAAGTGTGTAAGAAGGGGAAGGAAGTAAAATTAAAGATGAAAACAAAGCAGAAAGGCTCAAAACTCAGTCTAAGCTATTTTTTTTTCACAAATGCTTGAGGGCTGCTGAGAGTAAATGTTTGTACAAACTAGGAATGGAAACTCAGAGCTCTACAAGACTGTGGCAGTTTCAAAGAGAGTGCAGTCTCCAGAGCTCAGTAATGGTTGTTCAATAGCAGGAAACCAGAGTGATGTTCAATGATCTCCTGAGGGTGGCCAAGAAAACAGGCCTGCTGAGCAGACTGTAACATCTTCTCAAGTTTATGTAAAACAGACATATGTTTACACTGTTGGTTGTTTTGAAATGTCTTTTTTTCCAGCACATACTTTGTTCTCAGTGCTTAAATAAACAATGCTTTGGTTCAGAGAAGGCTCCTTTGTTGCTGAGTATCTCTAGTAGCTGACTCTCAAAGGAAAGAAGCCCTGGTGCTAGTTCCAGCTACAGGTGATAAATAAACCAGGAGGCAAGAGAATGTGACCCGACAGCAGGGGACCATGCAGCAGAAAAAAAAAAAACCCACAAACAAAAGTGAAAGCAAAAGAGGGAAGATGCTAATAATTCAGTTAGCCCTGTAGTCAGGGTAACTTTTTTACAACATGTTTCTAAGACTGAGCGGAGAAATGGACATGCATAACTTCTATATATGGACGTGAATGTAGATGCAAATTGCCTTATAACTGAGTATGTGGCAAGTCAGATAATTCATGTTCAGCTTAAATGATATATGTTTTTAATGTAAGAAACCTTTTTGGGGAAACTGGGTGGGTATTCAGACATGGAGCATCTAGATGCAGTTTTTCTGTAAGCAGTTTGAGCTGGTTTACACTAAATATGGTTTTTAGATCAAGGTCCCCAGAAATGCTATGTGCTCATAGGATTGAATAGCATCAGTTCCTAAAGCACATCAGCTGTATTTTGTACCTTTATATCTTGTAACAGAAGTGGTGGACTTAACACCCCATATATGTTCCTAACTTGCTGAAGAAATTAATTAATGCATTACACTTCTGTAATAAATTTTGATGTTTTGCAGTTGTACTAAATAATTAGTCTTCTTGATGAGCCTTTTTTCCTGTTATGTCCTCTTTTTTTTTTCAATACCAATTTTGAATAAAGACGCCAGGGTTGTGATGCTCAGAATGGCAGGTCAATAGCAAGTTGAAATAAAAATGAGCTTTGGGGAGAAAACAGAAAAATTAATTAATTGGGGATGTCAGAGACTCCTTAGCATGCAAAAAGAGTGGAGTTGGTCAGTGAGCAAAAAAAAATTTAATTGGTTTACATCATATGGACCAAAGATGCATTTAATTAGAGGAAGAGCATCCTCTCTCATCTCTTGGGTATGCTAGGTCAGAACTTTCATTGTTCTTATATGTTTCACACCTTTGTTGGTTTCTTGCAAAAACAACTGTGGTATGATTAAAAGGAATTATTACAAAATGCATTAAAGGAATAAGAAGTTGCTTAAAATATATGTCAAAAATATGTTAATATTTCCATTACAAATTTTAGATGATTTACTGACTTTAAGAATAAGATAGTTTTAAGGGTATTGCAGTAAACATTTCTTACTTTCAGGCAATCACATCAGGCTATGTAAACCAAAAATATATCAAGTACCATTTAGCTTAGATGACTTTCTGATTAGTAACAACAGAATTTGCATTCCTAAGAAAAGGCATAAAACTACTGGAAGCTTCCATAATACTCCATTACTACACTGTAAAGTCTTTAAGTAATACAATATCTCATTTTCCCAGTAAAATGTGGCTTATATTTCCCAACACAGCCATGGTGCAGGTATTGGGGTCAAAGATGATAAAATGTGATAAGTAGCAATAAGAAAGAAGATCACCTCTCAATCACAGGACAGATTTCAGGCAAACATATTTCTGAAAAAAATTAATTCAAAACAATGAAGGATGGCCCTGCAATGTTTGTATGCAGTTGAATGACATATTCAGCCATAATTCTTCAAGATGAAAAACAGAATAAACCAACCCTGATTACTGATCAAAGTGGAATTAAAGGAAAACACTGTTTTCATGGCTTAGATGTCTCACAGCCATTTTCACTTTCAACACAGTTTTTAAGCATCATCAGACAACTTTGCAAAGTAGATATGTGTTGCCTCTATTTTCCGGATGAACTGGTCGGGAAACAGAAATCATTTACAAAACAGGAAGGAGCCAATGAACCCACAGATGAACTGATCAATCAGAACTGATCACAAAGCTCATCTCTGCAAAGGTGACACGACTCCTGGTTCTGATTATCTTTGATAGCTATGCAGCCTTTGGGTTAGAGCAGCGTGTCAGTGAAGAATGTCTGTCTGGAATCAAATCCTGATGTGGCAGTGACAAGCATGCAGAGAGTGTTTAGCCCTAATGAGGACTAATGGCTCCCACCCACACTTGTTTACTTTGTTTTCTAGTTTTGGAGTGTGGTTGCATACTCAGCTGTCATTATTTCATTTCTTCTCAAATACTCGAAATAATCATTTGGACTTGCTAAGACAACATGCTCCTAGGACACTGTGTTGTATTAGTGTGTTCTCTCAGCTATCAGTGACAGCACAGAATACTGGGTCATAGAAGACTGAACATTTCAGAAACAATTACCAATTCTTTTTTCACTCAGAAAACAGAGAAACTGCAAACATGAAGGCTTGATCTTGTGTTCCCTAGCTGGTGCTGAATCCAGCTCCGTGGTTTGACTGTCTGCATTCCTGTGTGGCTCAGTCCTTGCTGTCTGCCTGTGGGATGGAGTGTTACAGGAGCCCTGGACAATGCTGCATTTGACATGGGGGAAACAGCTGAACAGAGCCAATAGAACAGACCGTATGAGAAATGGTTACAAAAAGTTACAGAAAGTGCCAAGTAGGAGAGATGGATTTTGTAGGCAGTGGAGTTAGGTAAGAAATATTTATATTCCCTTCCTCACAGGGCCTTTGGCAGCTTGCTGTGCCTTGCCAGCTATACCTGGGTGCCATTCCTGGCACAGGGCTACATCTGTCAATGGCATCCTACAAGGCCCAGTTTAGCCTAGGGATGGTCCAGAAAGAGTTATTTGGGTACAGATGGAACAAAAAACAGTGGGGAAAAAGTACAGCAGGGAAGACTATTTTATGAGAATGGATTGTGATCAAGAAAGAGATGTAGGTAACCTGTACCAAAACAAGAGCCCAAGAAATACCTGGTACATCATAAGGGGTGCCCAGCAGGTAAGTGGTGCTGAAATTTAGGGTTTTGTTGATTTGGGTTTCTTTTTCCCCTGCTACTGGGGGGTAGTCCTGTGCTCCCTCAGGGAGGTGGAGCAGGGCAGGGAGGTGGAGGAGGAGCAGGACAGTAGGCCAGACCTGTTGTTCTGACCCTGCTGTGAGGGATAGACATGTTTCTGGGCTAAGGAAGGCCAGGGCAGGAGGTGCATAATAATAGATTGGGCATCCTGTTCCACAATAAACAGCAGCAGTAACCACCCACTGCTTCCCAAAGCAAGAAGTGACATGGGGAGAGCAGAAATAGCTGGGATCAGAATTTATAAATACAGCCCAAAAGTTAGACAGGAAAAAACTTTATGTCCTACAGTATAAGAAAAATAAAGTATGTGCACGTGTGATACAACTAGAAACCTTTTCTATAGATTCTTCTTCCTAGAAAAACTCATTTGCATGAAACCCTTCCTCCTCCACAGAAGTTCCTTTCAGCCTCTGGTTCTGTTCAAGTTATCTCAAGGTGCAGATGTTTTGGGTTGTTAGGAGGTACAGGTTCTTGAACCATTTCTTTTCAAAGAAGAATGAGTTTAAAGGCATGAGATGTTACTGGGATCCAGAATAGTCCTGAGAAGTCAGAGTAATTTCATTGTTCAACTTAGTCCTAGAAAGTTAAATAAGAAAACACAGTTGCAAGGTTTGCAAAATAATTACTGTTCATACTATTTAAATATGATTTCCATGCCCTGTATGATGTCCTTTGGAAATTCCAATCTGTTTTCAGGGTGGTGTTAAACCAAATTAATCACTATTAAAAAATGATGACTAATAAAATGCGAAGCAGAGGGAAATCTCACAGATATACAGATTTCAACAATTGGACAAAATGATTGTTTTGATGAAGAATAAGACCAATTGGTGAGGGGTTCTTTATACAACTCTTTTTTTGCTCCCCCAATAAATAGCAAGGATGTACATTGAAAATATTTCACCATATACATGAACTGGACAAGTGTTAATATTTAGGCAGATGCTGAAAATAGAAAATATTCCTTGAAACTTTAGTAGCAATTCTGGAGGTGCTTGAGCCACTGGGGCTATGTTCTCCATGAGCTTAGATTCTGCGTGTTTTTTTACCAGTCTAGAACTAATTAAAACATTTTCATGAAAAAAAACCTGGAAAAAGCAGAAATATGGCTTTGGTTTTCACCTTTGTTTCTCTTAAATCACAGTTGAATTGCAATGAAAGTTTTCTTAAAAATTACGTATGTCCCAGTATTTTAAAATATTGCATGTCTAAAATAGTTTTTGACTAGTTTTACTCATGAAAAAGCCTGATAGAATGAGTTATCTTGGGCAAACTTGCTGTATATTTACTGGTTTTGAAGACATTTATGATATTTGTGGAATGTCTGTTTTTCCACACCATTTGTGAAACGCTGTAATTTGACTTTCTTATGCACAGAATCAAAACAGTCAAACTAGATGAAATCTTACTGTAAGTATTCAGGTGGGTTTTTTTTAACATCCAGCCAATGGTTTAAAATGTCTGTAAGCAGCTCTCACGTGCTCTGTGTGGGTATGTGGTGCAAAGGTGGCTCATAAAAGGGAGAAGGAGAACTGTGAAAGGCTGGACCTAATGACATGACTTTCACTGGTTTCCTGTGGTTTGGGATTTCATTTTCATTATGTTCAGTCTGGCATTTCTTCGAGTCATATATCCCAGGTAGAATAGCACCTTTCTGTTGCAGTCTGTCAAAGAGGCTGTTAGAACCATAGAGGCCAGTGCTTGCAATATTATTAAAATTCGGGAAATTCATTCCTGGCTTTATGCCCAGAGTTTAGAGTTAAATGGTTATACCTTAAAAAAATCCACCATAATCTCATTTTTGGATGCTGCTTTTCTAAAACACCAACTTTACTCACGAAGAATCTCTTCTACATGTAACACATTCTGTGTCCCCTTTAAAGAACCTCTGGTGTTCTGCTGTTACATGGTCCCAACAAAGGTTTCAAATTTCCTGCTCTTGCCTACACAGCTTTGGACTGTCTGGAATGCAAACTTTTATGTTTTCTGCATGCTAAAAAAATCTTAGTTACTGAAGGCAAGGTGTAGTTTTAAGTGGGTTGGTATTTTTCCTCTTCCACCATTTTTGATTAGTTTTTTAAAATTTTGCAGATGTCATGCAAGGCATTGGGAGCGTGAGACTGCATTTTAGTCACTGGTCTATGGGCAGGATAAGAAATCTCTTATCTTAGGACTTTGCCTCAGATAACAGTCTGGGAGCTCCTGGCTGCTTCGTGTTCTGCCTGGTGCAGGCATTGCCTGCAGAGGCTCCACAGCTGTGAAACCAAGGAATAATTCTATAAAGAGAATGGTTTGCAGACCTGTGGGTGGCACAGACATAGGCACTGTCTGGAATAAGCCACTGCCCTCCCCCGCCAGCAATCTCTGCTTTTCCCTCAAAAAGGAGCCATCCAAGCTGCAAGAAAAATTAAGGATTCTTCATCTGCTTCCCAAAATGCATGGCCATGAGTTTTCTAGCAATTTCTAGCATGTCTCTTGCAATTAAGAGCTTATAATGTGTCAGTACATCAACAGACATAATAAATATAACTCCTTTTTTTTCATGGTATGTCAGTATTTCACATTAAGGCCATTCAACACCCAGATGATACATTTGAAGACCCCATGGAAATTTAGGGTTTTGTTGGTTTGGGTTTGTTTTTCCCCATATAGCTTAGTAATACAGAGAAATAAAGAAATCACAACCAATGTAGTCAATATTTAACACTGGTCAGCCATTACTTCGGTTCCCCTTTAAGATACTCTCTAAAGCATGGAACACTTCTAGGTAACAAGTATCAGGGACAGAAAGCTGAAACTAGATCTCTCTTTCCTGTTATTAGAAATATGATTAATTTCTGCATGTAGTAAAATTCCTCTGTTGACTTGGGATTCTTACTGGCATCTTTCCATTTTTTGTCAACATCGTGGCATAGAAAATTAGAAGTTCCCCTGGTCTGAATCTCCAGAGGTAACAGACACTTTATTATATCCTCTGAGTACTTCCAGTAGATGATGTTGTTGTAATGCTAATACCAGACACAGATCTAACAGGTTTTGATTTACATAGAGCACATTTTTTGAAAGATTACTTGCTGGTCTGCATGGACTTTGAGCTGATAGAATTTTCAGGGAGGTCAAATAGCTTTCACTGAACCATACATCATGTAATTACAGTGGCAATCCTATTCCTGTGATGAGAAGTAATTGCTGGCAAGAGAAACTTATGCCAATATGTGAAATATTGAAGAATTAGTAGAATCAGTTCTCACTACCTCTTTCAGTGACTTGAACTGTAAAAGTTTGCTGAGTAAACTCCAAAGAAATTGGTGATAAGAGTGGACTCTGGTAGATTTTCTTCTTGAGACAGTTAGTCTGAAATTTTTACATTATCTTTCTGCTTCTTCCCCACCCACCTCAGATGTTTCAGTGTTTGGGAAAGCACCAAAGAGTAAGAAATAGAAACTTAAGATTTTTAGGCAGGCATAAAGAATATTTAAAGGTATACATAAAATAAAAACTTATTTCTAAACATATTCCCCACATACAAATACACCAGTATTTATTGATAGAAATGTATTATTCATTATAATTACTATTTTAAAAATGCTTTGCTCATCCATAGAAGATTGAATGAAAGTATCTAACTTCCCTTACATTGACAACATTTTCATGGTATTATTTCTGTGCATCAACCAACCAAACCTGGTGCTTATGCCTGCAGACAAGGAAAGGGAAATTTCTGCTGAAAATTAGCACAGATAGGAGCATTCTGAGGTCTGGACTGAAGCAAATGGATCTTTCATTTATAAGATTCACAATTAATATTAATCTAAGCTTATATATGTTCGTAGAATGAGGCTTCTCTATGCTCTTCCTAGATGGAATATTTATGATTTCTTTCATTTCTCAGAGAAAAAAAGGATTTGAGTTCATAATTACTCTTAACAACCTCCTTTATGAACCTGTGTATTATAGTGCATGCAAACAGAGATGGATGTGGATATAAACTTTTAAAGAGATAAAGAGCATTTATATCTAAAGATATGCATGCAAAGATAATGGCATATGCTAATCATCTGTATAATAATGAATGTTGCCTTTGGCATGATGGACCCTATTTCTGACATCACAATTTATTTTTAATTCTAATAATGTCACTTATTTCAGCTGGCTTTTCCTTGTATGCACAAATCCTAAAGCAAAAAAAAACCCCATATGTCCTTTTTGAGGTGTTGCTCATTCTCCATCTTAAAGGGAAACTTCATTTTAGCAGATAATATTTCTCTTCTCATGCTTCCTCATTTCTGAAGTGCTAGTTATATTTTCTCCAGCAGACATCAAAATTTCACATCCAGCTCAAAGAACTTTTTCTCCCCAGTTGGGAATAACCTACTTAGGGAAGAATTTGGACCTACTAAAATGATACAATGTCAAAATAGAATGTGAATGAAAATAAACATCTTAGGTATCTATTCTCAGCTGAGCCTACTTAAATGTCAAATTGCAGACTCAGCAATGGCTGTGCATGTCACTGGGGATGACACCCACACTGTCAAATCTCAGCAAAGCCTTGTTGAAGTGAGTCTGTGGAGACTACATTAAGCTGTCAAATGAAACAGATGCCAGCGCAGATTATATTGCCTCTGAAAGACAAATAATAAGAAATTAAACACAAAGACTCTGATCTTCAATCAAAGTTTACAAGTGCATAGAATGCCACCTGGCATGGTTTATTTTTTACTTTTTTTAAAATCATTGTTCTGGGTTTTGAAGAGTTTGAAGCAGTGCTCCTTTTTCCTGTGATGTTTACTGTTTGGACTTTTTAAAAAGTTACTGAAGATTAACTATACCTATTAAATAATAATAATTATTATCACTAATTATTAATAATAATTATTAATGCAAATAGTTCTTAGTACCATTGGTTTTTTTATTTTTTCAGTGCAAGATCTACCTTTTAGAACTGCTCTGTGGGCCATCCCAGCTGAGCACTATCTGTTTACCAATTGAAATTATAAGCAATCAATAGCACAGAATTACACATTACCATTCTCAAAGCAACACGTTGGCTTCAGCTGTGTTACAGCTTGACGATTATCAGAGCATCAAAAGAGTTCACCTGCTGCCAGAGTTTCACAGCAAAGCTAACCATTCTGGTAAAACAGTTCCTATTCAATTCTTTGAGGATAAGACAGAGAGAGTTTTTGTAATAGACAATCATAGTAATACTTGGAATGAGTATTTTAGCATGTGGGTTAATTTGAGGACTTCATGTAGATGTTTACCTTTTAATATTTTGCCAGCTCGTAAGAAAGGAGCTTGGATAAAGCTTTCATAGCATTTTGTGTCAGCTTTAAAGAAAGACCCACAGCTCTCCTTGTTGGGCAAACAGCTTTCCATGACATGCCTGGGTGGCTTTTGTCATCCTGCTGCACCCTAAAGTTCATTCCAAAGGAGTAACTTAGTTGTATGAGCTCTAGCACTGAAACCCTCAGATTTCCCAGTAGCAGTGACTCTGTTCCTGGTGGGCTTGACTCATGTCCTTGCTTCCCCCAAGGCACACAACCTTAAATGAAGCTGTGCTGCTGCTGCCATCAGAATGGACTCCCCTCCTTGTAGTAATTTTAAGGATTTTCTGCCTGCTCTAGAAGGACACTGTAAATTCTCTGTCTGCCTTTCCTTCAAGACAAGGCCAGACTGTCTCCAGAAATTCTATGCCCCTCAGAAATGTATCAAGTGTGTCATTTATGCTTTCTTTACATCCCAGAATTAGCTGTGAATTTTATTTGGCTGAGGTTTTGCAGAGGCATGTATGTCTAAGCCACAATCCTAAACCTTTGCTCAACCCTTATACTGAAAGTCTTAGTGGAAATGAAAACTATAGTGTCAAATTCAATAAAGTTAATAATTGGTTTTTGTTTTTTTTCTTTCATTATCAGTAATTCTCAAAAAACCAAAAAAAATATTAATACTTTACTGAGAAAGTAATTTGGGCACAAACAAATCTAGTAGGACTTGCTTGGATCCATTGTCACATGCCTGTAACAATTTCAGGTTCTGAACAGGCTCTGACTAACACAAGTAGCACAGGTTTTGCACAGTGCTAAAACACAGGAACCAATGTGTGTGCTTTAGGGGGCTCTGTGCTTTCCATAATGAAAAAATACTTTTCTCCATTATTTTTCTTCCTCCACAGATGTTACCCACAACAAAGGCTATTTTCCTCTTCCCTGGTACAGTAAGCTCAGTTTGATCTCCCATTACTTCAGTAAATTGATATGGAAATTTTGTTCCTCTTATGCCTATTCAGTTAGTTTTCTTTTTTTTTTTTTTTTTTTACCCCATAATTTGCCAAGTAACAGGAGGCTTCTTAAACACTTCCTAAGGGCTTTGCTACTTTACAAAGAGTATTTGCATTCACTGGGTTGTAATCACAATAAAACCTTTTTGACCATGCTGCAATTTTCATTTTCTGGCCAATTTGTTTCACATATGTTCTTAGACCTTTAGAATGTTAAATAATTGTTATCAGAAGCATCAGTTAAATTCAATTCAGTTGATCTCAACTATACTATACCCAATGGTAAGAAAATGGATTTTTATTATTGCTCTTGTTGTTATTTGATTGACCTTAACAGTAAGCAGGTTTGGCTGACAGGTATTTTGATACCTCTAAAATCCAAACTTTTCCACTGGTTCAGAGTCCAGTATTTCTAAGGTCTGGGTGATTCCCAGTAAATTCTGATCCAACTGCAGCCCTCAGTCCCAAGAGAATTCAGCACCTGTTTCTCATCTCACTGCAAGTTCTTCTACTTATAGAAATACTATCTCAAATATTTTGCTCTTGACCACTTAAGGTCAACATCACAAAATTTGAAATGTCTTCACTATTAAGACTGTTAAAAACTTTGATCTCCCCTTTGTCTTTTAAATTTTAACTTTATTAGAAAAGATAAAAAGTTTGAAGCTACTTTCAGTTCTGGTGTTTCCCTTTTGCAACTCTGCACTTTCTTCAGTCACAAATCTGACAAACAGACAATATACAAACTTTCCTTCATTGCAAAAATAAATTCTCACTCATAAAAATATATCTACAATCTTAATGTTAGACAAAGAGAAAATTTTATTAACTAAACAGCAGCGTGTTAGGAGCTCACTTTTATAGTTTTCTGTATAACCCTAACCAAAACCTTGTTAATCTGAGATAGCTGCGTGGTGAGATCTACTGTTGATTATGTTCAGCAAAAATGTTTCTTCCTCATTAGACAATGTAATGACAACAGCATAAGTTGTCCCTTGGTGTTGCCACAACAAAACAACAGTGAAATCCACTGTCTGATCAATTTAGTTTATCCTGTAGTTAGCAAGTAAAAATTTAGGTTGGGAAAGTGGCTGCTGTAGTCATAGCCTACAAGATACTCTAATAATATAAATATGAATTGAAAATACCTGCAGAGTAGATGACGTTAAAATAAGCTTTTCAGGAGAATCCAAAGAGGAATAGCATGAAAATACACTCACATAAGACCTCTTGTTGTAAAAGATTGTCAGAAGGCAGAAAATACTTTCAGGAAGCACATTTGTGGTATTTATAAAACTCTGATATTTAATTCTTAGAACAATCACACAGTCTTGTGTTCTTTCAGTTTGGTTTCACACTTCATGTTCATGTGAGGCTGCTCCAGGTTGGAGCCTTTTCATCTTGCACCCTGCTCCTTGTCCTTTGGAAGGAGAAATGGACAGGAGGAAGGATGAGTTATATTTGCAATGCACAAGCTTTCTTTCTGCTAAAATATCATTATTATGAATAATGTGCTGTATGTGTGTTTCAACATGATTTCAATAAAATTATATATTTTAAACATTCCTATCAGCTCTTTCTTATTATTTATAGCTGCAGCACCCATATTGCATAATTCATGTTCAAATCATTTGCTGAAATAGCAAAGACTTTCTCTTTATAGCAATTGTTTAAAAGAATAAAATGAGGGTTTTCAAGTGGCTAATCATAGAGTTTGTCTGAGAAAATATGAGCATTTAAATGACATGCTGATAAACTGATCAGAAATGAGTCCTGGCAGCTACTAAAAATATAAAACAAAGACAATGTCTCTGCATCTGTTGTGTTATTTAAATAATAATTGCATTTTAAACCACATTCTTTTATATTCCTTTATCAAAAAGGACCAATTATGGAAAGAATGGGCACCAAAATTCCTACAATAAAAAACCACATCTTACAGTTTGAATGATAGAGCATTGGTTTTATACAAATGATTTAATCCAAGACTTTCCTGAAAGGAAGAAAAAAAATCAAATATTTTTTAAAAGTGAGTGGAAAACTTACCATTTCTATATGAATTGTATTCCCATGGTTGAAATAAAATCTGATAGCAAAAAACTTCTTCTAAATGGATCAAATGACACAAACCCCCCTGTAAAACTAGGAACCATTGGCTGAATTCCTTTACTGCTAGTGTTTCTGAGAATTGAAAACTCACATACAGGATTCCGCTTGAACACATTTACAGTATCTTAACTGGAGTTTCTCTGTTTTGACTGCTTTTTAGGAATGACCTGATGAAAACATAGTTTTCTGTGAAAAGCATACAAATATTCACCAAGTTCCATTTCACTATATTAAGAAAAAATATTGAAAAAAAGAAATCTTCTAAATGTCTATGACAGTGTATAATTATTAGTGTGCTTTTCCAGCAGGTACCATAGCTCTTGGGAAGTAAAAATGTAAGGTTGTTTCCAGCCATCGATGTGATCATTCCAAAGGAGATGCTTCAAAATTTGACTGTATTGCTCAGTGAATATCTCGTGGGTAACAGCTACAAAACAATCAGGCCAGGTTTGCAACTGATTTGTAGCTTACAGAAAAGGGCTGAATTGGCAGTGCTTGTCTAACTTGGTTGTAGCAATCATTAAAGTCTAAATAATTCATGATGACTCTGTGGTCAAACCCCTAAGGTATGGAAAAAGGAGTTTGTCAGAAAATGTCCAAGCTCTTCTGAAAGACTTGCAGTATTTCATTCTCCTGGTTCAAATGTAAAAGGTTATTTTTAAAGTGGGATGACAGACCACAAAAATAAAAGTCTTGTTCATTAAAAATAGTTTTATTCTCATATAATTCTCAGAGTTAGCCACCTAACCTATTTGGTCTCTCACATAACCAATAAGATTTGCAAATTATTGGTGTCTCTTTCTCTTCAGATTTTCAGATGGAGACTAGAGATCTTCCTGTTAGCCTCCATGCCTAGTCAAACCATGGATTTTCCTGTGGGAAAGATGTTGGTGAAGCGCTTCTGCTGCTGGTCATGCTTCAGCCTCTGCATGCTGAATCAATCCCCCTTGAGAAGAGAAAGGATTTCAGGTTCCCAAAATGTTTTTGTTTATGATGGACTTTATAAAACATCTTTCCAGTAACCATTAGAACTTACCATGGTGATTTAAAACCTGTTTTTTAAGGATTGAATCCTCTCTTTCATATATTTTACAGCTGTTTATTTTTTCTTCCTGTTTGAAATGGGTAGAGCACCTTTATCATTAACATGCTGCATGTGTCTCCTTACTTGACTTTTACATTATTGCTCTAGCTATTACTATGCATGCATTATTTATATGGTTGGCTATCAAGGAAAAAAGGCAAGCAATTTACTTGTCAAAACATATTAGAATGCATGACTTTAAATCAAAGTTGCATGGGTCTGTAAAAAGCTATAATAAATGTTCTTTGGCTAATATGTTAGTGTCATGCAGTGGGCATGGTCAATGTATTGGGTAAGAAACCGGTAATCACTTTAAAGACTCAATGAATAGGAGAGAATTTTAGATTATTATGGTTTGCTTTTAATTGTATGACATTAAGACTTAATTTATGAAGATTATATTATTTCAGTGTAAGAAAATTCTAACCTGTGTTTTAATGTTAGCATCAGATTTAAACATGTATTTGCTCAGTATGAAAATTATAAACATGGAGCCTAATTATATAAATCTAACCTACACATACATATCTTTGGACTTAAAATATGTATCTTCTTTCCTGCAGAATGCATTCCTCTGAGCTAGAGAACGTTCCTGCAGTGTTGATAATTCCATCCTGCAGGACACAGATTTTATGGCTCCCATGGCCTTGTGCTTCTGTGTTGTAGCACACAAACAATTGCAACTGAAATCACTGTATGCAATCCTTACACAACAGGTTCCCAAAAAATTGATGTGAGCCACCTGTTCCATGCACAAGGTGAGGTAGCTCCCTGTGAACTACACTTAGAAAGGATTTTGACAAAACCAGAATACTTTCCAGATCTCTATTGCCCTTGCCACAAAGAGAAACACATACACCTTAAATGGTGTTTAGCTAGCACAAATTTAAATTCACTGACCAAACTGAAAACAAGTGGAGCAAAACCCCAAATATTTAACTTCTCTCAGCAAATAAAACCTGGAAAAAAACTGAGGGCCAAAAATCTAGAACAAAAATTTTAAAATTAGATCCAGGCAAATCTTACAAAAAAAAAAGCTTTCAGTTAGAAAACAAACTAGAATTCTGAATAAATTCCAATTAAATAATCATTGCATTATATTTCTAACCTCATTTTAAGAAGATACCTTTTTGTTGGGTTCAGAAGGGTCAGTAATATCTTTCCTCTGCTTGAAGTAGCATTTTGGGCCAAATAGACCCTTTCTGATCTATTCAAACTTTCAAACTGCAGTCACAAAGGTCTAATGAATGTTTATCACATTTGCAGACATGCTTATAAATGCAGGCCCTAAGTTTTAATCATTGTCCATCATACCAAAGGGTTTCAAAATTTCTTTTTCCATACATTGTTCTCAAATTGTACTGAAATTAGGGAAATGAAAGGGAGCTAAGATGAATGTTGAAGTAATTATAAAAGTTATACAGATCATACATATCATAGAATCTGGGGAAATCCCAGTTAATGGCACTTCTCATAGGAAGGCAGAAATGTGCCACAGTAATGTCCAGTTTTATTAACAGTGGCTTGTTCAAGGTGGCTGAAAAACATTATGGTTGGACAATTAATGGTATAATATTTTCTCTTCTGGTGTGGCAAATTACCCAAGAGCTCACCAAAGCCAAGGTGGTTTTGTATCCTCAGTGTGGAGACTGGTCCATTCTGGATATACACCACCAGTGAATCCTGAGTAAGAAGTCATAGGTGAAAAAGTCTGACAGAAAATAAAAGCTTACTTAAATCTAGGTAAGAAACAGGCTGTGTCCTAATGTCAAGGAAAGTTTGACATTATCCAAGATTTGGTTGCACTGAGCACTGTCTGAGCAGTGGGAGGTCTCTGCCCTAAAGATCTTGCACTTGGAGTATAATGCAGTGGCCCATAGTGTATGATTTCCCAAAAGTTATGTTCTAGCTTGAGTCAGATTAATCAGATTTATACCTGAGGTGATAGCTGAAAATTTTTGACCTGTGCTATTACCTCACAGTGGGTTAGATTACCCTAATTTATGTACAGGCTGTGACCATAAGATAATTTTTTTTTCATATGGTGAAATAGTCACTTTTTTTTCTGTCCTTAGCTTCAATCTATTTCAATATTTAAACAAGATGACCTTCAAATTGGTTGTGGGAAAAAACATTAGTCTTTTTCTCATTGTTATTTATGATTTCAGAGGAAGGAAAAGCACATTTTCACCTGGGGAAAATATGCCATTTTTAGAAGGTCTATTTGTCAGATTGTAAAAGGTGTTAAAAGGGGAAGCAGTTATTAAGGTTCTGCAAGAGCAATAAGGAAAAATAATGTATATTATATTATTTGTCTACGGTTTTTTAAAAAAAACATATACAGATTTGCTAAAGCAAAACTATTCCATGTGAAAAGAGCAAGACAATTCTGGGTTAGCTATTTAAAAATGCTATCAAAAGATGGTGTTTGATATATTGAAATTATATTTGAAAGAGGAAAAAATGCTTACAGACAAAGAAGAAAATTGCGAGGTTTAACAGGGTTTTATTGTAATGAGATTGATGGACATTTGTGGGCATACATAAATAGATTTAGTCAGTGCTTCACTGAAAATAACATTGGAGATGAGAAAAATGCCATATTCCTGCTCATGTGCAAGACTCATGAAGGCTGGTTGGATTTTCTCTCTTCAAAAACCTGATAAAGTAAAGAAATTATTCCAAACACACATAAGTAAATGCCAACCATATATTGTACATGGATTATTATACTTTAAACCAACCGGGGAGATTGAGAAGGGAAAAAAAAAACCACAAAAAAACCCAGTGCATGGCATACAGGGTTCGATAGGATGGTGTGTTGGGTGATAGACTCATTTAGAAGGGATCTCTGATCATTGCAATGTGGGCTTTCCTATCTAGCTCACACACAGGTAAATATTTATATAAAAAATATCTGTAAATATCTATAAAAGGATAAATATCTATATAAGGCTGCAAAATCTATGTTAGGAGGTGCATAGCTGTAGCTTTTCCAAGACACAAAAACCAGCCCAGATGACAAATTTCCAAGTAACCTTATGCTCAGGGCAGCATGAACTGATAATTGCCAGAGGCTCAGAGAGACTCAGAAAAATTAATAGAGGGATGCTGTAGGACAAGCCAACCTTGGATTTTGCAGCTGGGTTCTGTCCTAGTGAATGCTAGTGACTTGATAGGATGGAATTCCATATTCCGCTTAGCAGGGAGTGGCCACTACTGACTCAGAAGAGGGGCAGTGTGGTGCTGAGATCTACACTGAGACAAGGGAAGAGCCAGCTGAGGTTTCTAACACAAATAGCTGGCCAGCAGTAGAGACAAGAAATAGAAATAAATTCTCTTGCCTCTAAGACAGAGACTTAACAAAAAATTCCCTTGTTTCTATTCTTTCTGAATCTGCCCTTTTATTTTGCCCTCTATTTTGTAGCCTCCTTCTGGATTTTCTTTACTTATTTATTGCTATTTTTCAAGATGTTTTATCAAAATTTTTAAAGTTGTGTATAAAATTAAAAAAAATCCTTCACTAATGCTGGAAAGATATTATGATTGTATGAAAGGACAAAGTACATTCTGAGACTTCCCAGCCTCACCCTGTGAAATAAATAGATGATCATGTTTAATGAATCTGTTGACAATACAAGAAAGGATCTAGTCTGCCTGGAGCTTTATAAATATACTTTAGCTGGAAGGCTTAGTTATGTAGGATATAACAAACTTAAGCTCTATGATCTTAGCTGAGAAGAAATCTCTGTGGAAGCTGGTTATCTGTCATGGGGCTAACACCAAAAGAGTTCAGAGATTATGGAAAAGCTTTGTGAAAACAATATGCATATGGGAGGGAGGAGTTCACTCACAGGATTTTTTTTTTTTAATAATTGAGTATGAGGTGATAAGACTAAGCTAGAGAGACAATAGGATATTTTACAGAATCAGGACTCCTCTAAAAATTGCATCATGTCTTTCATCCTCTTAATGAAGCTTGAGAGAGCTGTAGAGAGATAAATATTGACCTGGAGGAGTTAAGAATCCTGTATATTTTCAGTGATGTTGTCCTTGGCCTTTTTTATGCTTTCCTGAAGGTTAATTATCCATGGGTCTTTTGTCCTATTTATATCTTGGAGGTTTGAGTAAGCTAAATGATAAACAGCTTATGTACTACTTTCTTATTTCAGCATTTTAGACTGGCTTTTTCTGTATAAGTCACACAGAGTATTCTGAAGGGGCATGTGTATACAGATGTGTGCTGATCTTTCAGAATGTGTGATATGGAGAAATGTGAAGAAACAGCATCCTGGGAGAGATAGAATTTAGCCCATTCTTAGCCCAAAGCAGGGTCATTTATACCAGAAATATTCTTAACAGGCATTTGTGTGTTTATAAAAACTTATATGGCAGAGACTCTACAAATGCTTCTGGTGGTATTCTCTGGTGCCTCTCTACCCTTACCACTAGGTAAGTTACAGATATCCTTCGATTTTCAAAAGACAGATGTGTGCTGGACTTTTACACTGGCAGTAGGTGGTAACTGTCTCCCACTGAACCATTCTCAAATCAAGAAAAGCCTTTAAAGATTACTCCAGGTGAAGGGTGACCAAAATAATGCTTCTTCCAGAAGGCTTGCTTGTAATTAAGGGATCAATGTGAAAGATGATAAAGATTTGCTTCAGTTTTTTTCTTATAGTGACTTCACCAGAGAAAGCAAAGACAGGTATCACTTAAAAAGCTGGATTTTAGGTCGTAGACTAGGATATGTAAAACTGCCAGCAAATGGAAAAGACAGACTAAAAATAAAAAGTTGGTTATAAAGCAACTTCCCCTGACTGGCCTATCCAAGGGGGTTTTTGTTTACCAGCTTTAGTTTAGCTCAAAACAGAGGCCTCTGTGATGCAGTGGATTCTAAATGGTGCCTTCTGAGGATAAGACTTTCTTTTTTGCCTGTCACCCCTGAGACACAACCCTGAGCTTCTGGAAAGGTCTAGACTCAGGTTCTAGAGAAAACTCTCTGCTTTTCTTTGCTTCCCTGCCGTGGTTTTATGTCTGTAACTTTTTTTCTCTATTTTCAGTTTTACAGACCTCAGGAACAATACCAATTTTTGAAAAAAGACAAACCATTTTTTACTGAATGTCACCTCATTGAGTCTTTTTCAAAGCTTAATTCTGCCACGGACCTTCTTGACCTCCAGCAGTTTGAAGGTAATCAGTTTCATCAGAATGAAGTTTATCTAAAATTGAGTTAGAAACTTACACAAATTTGTGGACTTAGCAATTGCCCCCCCTCTCTGGATGCTATTTTGTGTTATATAGTCTGTGAGAGAAAATGGAATTTTTTTCATCCTCAGACTTATACTTAAGACAAAACAGTAAGTGTTAACTTTGCTGGAAAAGGATTCAGTGATATCACTATTAATCACAATCATTCTACTTCTCAGATCAAAGTGGAGCACATATGCCGTAAGTCCTTTGTATTTTTAGCTGAGTCACATACACAGTAAAATCCACAAACCTGATTAACATCTCTTGTGTTGGATACTGAGCAGGAGACATTATCCCTGCACCATCTAAGGGTAGGATCCATCTAATCCAAGATCAACAGTAAAGCTGGGAAAGAACGTGGCAATCAATTTATTCCACATAAACAAATAGAATCTTATTTATTCTATATAAACAAGTAGAGTCACGGATTATTCTGTGTTGCAAGGGACCCATAAAGATTATTGAAGTCCAACTCCTGGCACAGGACAGCCCCAAGAGTCCCACCGTGTGTCTGACATACGGAAGTCTTTTTCTTGTTGATCATCTCAGCTATGAATGTTTGAGGTTTTTTAATAACTTGTGGTTCTGCCCTTGTGTTATTCAAATCATTAGTTTTGGCACTGCTTTTATTAGGAGTAGAATTCCTTCAACAGGAGTATTGGACAAGCTACATCTCTGAGCTTTTCCTGAGTGCTTTACAGGAGGTAAACTTTATTATCTTCAATTTTTCATCAGCTTAAATTTGATTCTTTTTTCTAACTGACCTTTACAGATAATGGTGAGGGAAGTCCTGATATCTTTCATTTTGAAAAGGTATTTAAAACAGAAATAGGAGAAATGTTTGCATTTCTCCCACTATTCTATTGCTATTGATTAATTCACCCAAATCCACTTTTTATTTTAAGAGACATTAAAAAAATGCATTTCAAACAGCCTGCAGAATATTCATGTGAGATCTTATTAAGTGCAGTCTTATTGCAGGAGCCAAAATACAATTTAGCAATAAATTTGTGACAGTGGGTATAATGAAAATACCCTTGTTATTTGGGATACAACTACATGACTGGAGGTGTTTATATTATTTACTGAAAAGTAAACATTTTTAGACTTCATGAGAAGTTATTATTGCCACGCTGGGGTTTGGAAATTAAATATATTTTGGGCAGGCTGGTTCTAGATTAGGACTGTCATGTGTGAGGAGCATACAAATCTAAAGTAAGCCAAAAAAAAAGAGTAGATTGTACTCCTACACCAATCACTGGAAAATGAAATCAGACATTCCATAATTTAAAGATATCTGCCTGAAAGACAGAAGAAATGTGAAGGGGATAATGCCTCAGTGATAATTGCAGGGTTTTTTTTCAGTTTAATGTTCCTTAGGGCAGGATTTTGTTTACACTATGCTACTTAACTTTTTGTTTCTTGCCACTTACCAACTAGGTCATTCTGCAAAGTTCTGTGCCAAGAATTGTGGGAAAATATATTTCCCTCTGAGGATTTATAATATAATTCTGTCTCATTATGCCTGGTGTTTTCTCCTCATGCTACGATATCCTCAAAGAGGAAAGAAATGAAACAGCTTGTCTTCTTGTCAGTAAGGCCCAAACAGACTGGAAAAATTACTTGCAGCAATTACACAATATTATGATGCCAGCTCATGTGCACTTCTGAAATTATCCTAGAACAAAAGGGAACCACTTAAAGAGTGTGTGAGGTTCCCTGTGAGGTGAAAGTTAAAAGAAAAATTATTGAAAATTCTAAGATATTTCAACAATAATCAGCTGTGATCTTTTATCTGAAAAACAGAGATTCTTTATATCTTATTCCTGTCTGGTAAGGGCAGGTGTTTGCTGACCTAATGTATCTACCTATTTTTACTAGAGTGGGAAAACACCCTGGAATTTCCATTTATTTATGTTCATGGGCTCCCATAATAAATGTTGGAATTCTAACTAAAAATGTACACAGCCATAGTCTATTTCCTGGACATTAAACCAACTATACAGCAAATCTGAACTCAATACCTCTGGATACTCTGCCTTTCTCACACAGCTGATGAATGGAGTTTTGGGGGAAGCTGCTCCTACTCTGGCCTGCAGGACAACAGGACACACACTCCAGTGCCCTGCTCAGAGACCTCAGCACAGCTTATTTGTACTGTGTGCCCAGGAACAGGAGGGGACAACAGGTCCCTTGGAAACCTCTGTTCCACCGGGCAAGAACATATTTGGAAAAGCTGTGGTACTTTGTGGGTGGGAGGGGTTACTGGAAAGGAGACCACACAGCAGATCTGTGTGAGAGAGGAAAATCTATAATGACCCAAAAGAAGAAGAAAATCTGTGAGTCAGTGGGACCTATGCATATGCATGGCTTGCAGTGAGCTCTGATGTGCTGGACAGAGGCTTTAGATAAAGACATAAAGAAGATTGTCAGTGTGCATGAAGCAGAGCAAACCCAGAGCGTTATGGACATGAAGAAAAAATGTGCCTTGTTCTGTACATTTAAATGAAGATGAAGAACTGAATGACTCATCCAAGCCAAGATTTCAAGGATGAATTGCCATCACACATCTGAGGAGCTCACAAAGCTGAAAAGCACGTCACAGGCACAGACTGTATCACTATCACTAAATAAATCAATGAGAGATCCTGGGTTGAAGCAGATCCCTCTCTTTACACAATGGGATTTTCGCTGATGTGGCACTGACATGTACATGCTCCCCACCTGCCTTTTCTCAGATGGTGTTTACTGGCTGATTCCAAAATATGTGCCATCCTTCTGTTTGCCTTTGCAGATAAGTTATACCCTTATGTCCACCACAGTAAAAGAATAAAATTCTAAAGCAAGACAAAGTGGAAAAGGCAACTCAGCAATCTCTGTATCTGCACAAGTGGAGTGAGACTTGAAAAACAGTTGCCTCTAAAGTTGAATTTCTTCAAAGGTACCTCAGCGTTCCTTTGTCTCCTAGGACTGGTAGTGTGTAATATCTTCCCATAACAACTTTCTGGCTTTCCTCCTTCTTCAATCCATTTCAATCTGAACTATCCCTAAAATTCAGCTCTTCTGCATAAAACAAAACCTAATAAACAACTGTTTTAATTTGTTCTGTTCCCTGCCAAATGATAGTGAAATACTCCTGCTTTTATTTCTCTAGGTTCTGAGTTTTAAACATTGCCCTACCATTGATCTTTATTTAAGTAAGATACTTGGGTTCCAAAGTTTAGCTCCTTTTGCTGTTTTCTTATGGTAGCATCTGATTCCATTGTCATTCAGCATGTTAGACTTACTTGTTTAAAACTGATTTAATTTTTGTTTCTTATGTTCAAAATCCCAATGTATTCATCAGAGACAATAGGAAGACCCTCACATGTTTAGATATAAGTTTTCTACTGTCTATAAAGCAAAACAATTACAGTCCTCTAAAGGATTGTGTTGAGTGGATAACTTTGAGAGCACTTCTGTCGCTTAAACCTGGCTGTAGTCCCTGAACTAAGCCTCTGTGATCTCTATCAATCCGCTCAAGTATCCCAGCCAATCTCTTATCTCCTAGCTGACCCTGAGCAGAACAAACAGGTGCTGTTTTATGCAGTGTTTCAGGGTGAATTGGCAAAAAATGACGTTATAAAGGTGACCTGGAGGTTCTTTAATATTGCTAAATATTTTGCTGAAGTCCTTTCAAGACCCTTTTGGAGGAATGCCAGTGAAGATGCTTAAGCCAAATTTTTAGCTCAAATTGAGAAAACCTAGCTCAATTTGAGCTCTACAAAACAAAGTCAAATGAGATTCCCCCAAAACCAGTTATGAAACCAGGAGGTGGTTTATGTCAACTACATAGATCCAAATATTTCAAACTCTGCTCTTGAGAAGACCAGGGACTTAATTTGTTGTGGAGTTGAACAATTCCAAACATTTTGTTCTTGTTTCTTCCCCTTTGGACTGGACATCTGACGTGGCTTTGCTGTATGTTCCTTGTCAGCTCTTACTTAAACATCCTTGTACAATCATTGAATCATTGTTTAATCATTCCTAAATAATTTAAGGAATATTACCAAATGACTACTATTACAATCTCAAAGAAGAGAGAATTGGACTTTCAACAGATTGCAGACTGACATGCACGTGTGACTGTTTTGGGTGGGCAGCTCCTGGCAAAAACTTTCTGGGTGAAATGTGGGCTGGACTAGCTCATATAAGGATTATTATTTTCTCAGTTTCTTCACTGCTGTGAATAAAATTTTTTCTTTCATTAGATACCAAAGACAAAGGGTGGGCATGTTACTAACCAATATAGAAAAGGTAAAAGGATTTCTACTGAGCCATTGAAATGGTGGCTGGGAAGGTTGATGGTTGGGAAACCATCTTTGTGCAAGAAGGAAAACTTTCCCTCTACTGCTAATGTATCTCTTGTGCAGTTCTATACTTACTGATGCATTTATATAGACCAAAAAGAGCTTATCCAAGATGGGAATGCAGGAAAATTATTGTCTAAAATATTTACTTAAGTGGACCCATGCACATCTGGGAGTGAAATAAAAGAAGGATTAATTACTAAAGAAATATATTTAGCTTCATTATCATCCAACAACTTCTGAGGCTTAATTAATGTTTTTCTGCATTTTGAGATTACCAGATGGGCAGCACTATACAAATGTAAATTGTTTAATTTTTTTGTAAAAACCTTCGATTTTTGAATGAACATCAGTTCAGAGTGTTGTGAAATAAAGGTATAGTCAGGTGTTTGGACAAATAAGTGAGGTAGGTGCTGGCCAGCCTCTTTGGAAGCAAAAATGACTTTGTAAGAGTTCTGATCCTAGTTAAAGAAGATGCCTCTGCAGACATTATCTGTGAGTTCAATATAACTTCCCTAAAAGTACCTCAATGACAAAATCAAGGGTTTGCTTGAAATAACATATTTGTTTAAAAGAAGCCTATTTTGACTTTGGATTTTTCAGACCTAAATTTTTTTTTGTGCAGTTATAAACCTCCTTCAGCCTCAGCTGTACTCTAAACTACACAAACACAAAAATACATTATACATGCATATTTGTTTGTGTAAATATTCACAAGTGTCAAGACAGGAGTTGAATCCTGATTACAGGTGTAGGTCTGGATGTATGGGTCAAAGCAATATGCTAAAATGATCTTATTATCATAGAATACTTTGGATTGGAAGGGATTTTTAAGGATCATCTAGTCCAACTCTGCCCCCAGCAATAGGCAGGAACATTTTCAACTAGATCAAGTTAGTCAGAGCCCTTTACAACCTGATCTTGAATGTTTCAGGGATGTGATAATTACCACCTTGCTGGGCAACTCATTTCAGTGTTTCACCACCCTTACTGCAAAAGAATTTCTTCCTTATATCTAGTTTAATTTCTCTTTGTTTAAGATCTGCTTTGCCCTATTGCAACAGGTTCTGTAAAAACTTCTCTCCATCTTTCCTTCAAGACCCCTTGAAGTGTTGAAAGGCTGCAATAGGATCTCCCCAAAACTTTCTCTCCTGTAGGCTGAAAAGTCCCAGCTCTCAGCCTGTCTTCATACAGAGGTGTTCCAGCCCACTGATCGCGTTCATGGCCCTGCACTGAACCCACTCCAAGAGATCTACATCTGCTGAGGACGCCAGAACTGGAGGCAGTGATCCAGGTGGGCAGTCACAATAGCAGAGAAGAGGGTCAGGATCACCTCTCTTGACATTCTGGCCACTTCTTCACATACAGGATAGCCCAGGATAGGATTGGCTTTCTGGGCTGTAAGCATCTGTTACTGGCTCAGGGTCAATTTCTCATCTAAAGGTAAAGCCAAGTCCTTCTGCAGGGCTGCTCTCAATCCCTTCATCCCAACCCAGCAGCAGGGCCTTTCATGTGGACACTTTATAACATTTTACAAATGAGAAATGAATAATTATATGACTGTGCCATTTGCTTTTTAGGAGAAGAAATAATGTGATAGATATCTGTGAAATGCACACATCCTAGTGGACAGGAAGCAATACTCTACTCTCCAGGGTAGAGTATCAATTTCTTCCTCATTGCTCCAAGAGGTGACATAAAAGATAGGAGACAAAAGCAGGACTAATGAATGGGCAGTGAGGGATGGAATAGGTTATTAAGGTTACTTTTGAGACTATTCAAACATTGATATCAGAAAACTCTTCATCTTCTGGCTGAATCAGAGACCTTATGCTGGAGGGATACTGGGAATATTCAAGGAATGCAAAATACCATATTAATTATATCTATTAGAAAATTTAGACTTTGACATATTAAATAGTCACCTTAATTAAGGTAATGAATTGTTATGTTGTTCAACTAATGGCCTTTGTCACTCACAAAGATCAGGCATGACTGTTAGAGAAATACAGTGAGAATTAAAGTGCATGATAGAGGCCAATTCAGAAAATGAAAATATACCCAAGCCCTCTCTTTCTTCCATGAAACATCATTCAGCTAGAAAGTTGCCCATCCCTTTAGTCTGCTCCAAAATGCAGAAAACTCCCACAAACAGCTCAACAGGCCCAAGAAAACATTCCCCAAACCACGAGTTATTATTTCTTGGTAGGTTAATCTGACTCTAGGTTATGGAGTGAAGTAGTAGAATGAAACATTTATTCCAAATACCTCACCTTAATATTTCCTTCCCCAGTCTCATAAAATTAACTTTCTTTTTTGCATTGGCTTGATTTGGAGCTATTTACCCAAAATTTGATAGGGGTTATGAGAGCATTTTAACTTGATCTTCCAGGCTTGGAGGTTTTTTACTTATTTTCAGGGAGTTAAATGTTTTGAGGGAAGAAAGATATTGAGACATCTAAAAATATTGTAATTGTAGTGTTCTCCCAAGGAAAAAAACCACAGCAGCTTTATTGTATCACATCATGTAATGGGCACTTGCTTAACTGAGAGACCCTTCTTTAGGCTGGACATCCCAGACGGATACACAAATGATTCTCCTGTTTTCCATTATGCTACTTCCCGTTGTACAAAAAGTAAGGGAAATGCAACTCCTCATTTACCTGCTCTGTGCCAGTTATGATTCCCATTCATGGCATCGATGCTGGCTGGAAAAATGTCCCACAGTCTGTCCCCATTGTGTGTAAAATGAAGCTCCAGCTTGGTTCAGCCTCTTGCATCTCCAGGCATCTCCAGCCATATAGAAAGAGGAAAATGAGTTACAGCCCACAGGTAGACTTAGACAAAATAAACATACAGCATAGATATGGGGAGATGGGGAGAGTTATTAGATATTGCTACCTGGTTTTTTAAGAGATAGCGAAAAATTCTTTTGCTAAAGTCAATGGAAATGATGGGTGTGGAATGGAAGACTATGAGAGATGGTGCTATGAGAGAGAAAGATAATACTCATGACCACTGAATTATATATAGCTCCCCTTGACTTCAAAGAACCAGGACTTGGCCCTGGGACCTTTTATTAACTCTGGTAAGAAGCAAATTATTCTGTCTCAGCCTGCAATATGTATTAACATCCTTGTTAGTTATACATACATGAGACTTGAATGATTAAGATTCGTTTATTGCTCATATGGGAAGATGTGCTAATTTTTTTACTCACTTCTTGTTTTTCAGCTTTTATAAATACTTTGTTGCAAATCCCCAGGCTCCTGGAAGCTTAAGATAATTGAGTTAATTTACACCAGATTTGTTTTGGGAGTGTTTCTGATTCAGCATTTGCTAGCAGCAGAAGTTTTCCAAGGGCACTGCTGAACGAGTTTAGGTCATTGATAGACTGAGGCACTGTATGATCTGTGGGAAGGCACCATCCATGTAACAGTTGCCAAATCTGTCCTGTATTGTATAAACATGTTCGTTTCTTTTCCAAGAACAGTTGGAGAAAGATAAATTCAAATGTTTTTGTATCTGTGTCAG
>NW_005054422.1:1190588-1222698 GCF_000277835.1 Geospiza fortis
CAATTAAAATGTGGAGGCAAAACATGCACTGCTCATACTTTTCTCAGGAGAGAGAAAAGAGCATGAACACATGACAAATGTGAAAGTAAATAACACACTGGTGGGTGAAAGCTTTGAACTGTGGTGGATAGCCCTATATGGGATCCTAGCCATGAAAGAATAGCTGTACACTTAATAGCTAGTCCCACTATTAGCTATTTCTTCTTCCTTTCATGTGTAAGTAATTTGTAACACCAGGCATGCTATAAATCTCCCTTCTGTGTTTGGTTGCACTGATAACAGACTACTGCAGTCTCTAACCATGAGTTTAGTTTTCGTATATAATTATGGAACAAAGAACTCAGACAATGAGCTAAGAGTTTGGCATTTTGTTTGGTGATTATCTATAAGACTTACAAATGAGCTATGATGAGGAAAGAAGGAACAAAAGAATTCTGTGCTCACACACTGAAATCAAGGCCCAGATAAATTTTTAACATTCTGGTATTATAACAGCTCAAAAGGATGTCAATACACCAGCTACACTCAAAATTAAACTCTGTATTTTGGGTTCCTACAGCACAGCATATTTCATTTCATTCAAATAAATGGTACAAGCATAGTGTTTTCCTAGGAAAGTTTAAAATACTCACTCTCCATATTCACCCTGTCTTGTCCAGTACTAGGAGACAAAAACAAGCAAATGTCCATCATCCTGGAAGCCAGGAAGAGCATCCACTGTGCCAAGTCACTTACATAGTTCAAACATTTCTTTTCAAAGTTTTGTTTTGAAGTCCTTGATGACAACTTTTTCTCCTGATATCAAGGGATTGTAGAATAATTTAACAGAATACTGTGTGATGTCTTTAAGTGACTACAGAAACATTTCTCTTCTTTGTTTGGAACTGGGAAACCATGCCAAAACTGCAAGAGCTATTTGATTATCTAACCCAGAGTTTTTGAAAGCTCTAAGCACACTTAAATTTAATCCCAGAATTTTCTGCAGCACTTACATATGTATGAGCATGTTATTTTTTGTGCCTTGGTTTGCTGTCTGTGAAACCAAAAATGGACTACTTGCTTACAGATCTTTTCTAAATATGTACTTGGACATGCTCAAATGTTGGCTTACGTATTCCAGGCGTGAAGACTTTGCTAAATGCATTTTTGTGTGGTATACAATGAGAACTATGTAAACATACTTTTAAGCAATCAGTATTATTGTGAATTCCAATGTATGAAAAGATGGAGAAATTTGCAGAGGAGACTGGAGCAAAAACATTACATTTGTCACTGAAATTTAATTTGTTGAAATATGTTCATTATAGACTGCTGAACTGCATCCACAATTAGAAGCATAAATTGTGAACATGCTATATCCCTTAAAGGTCCTGTCTGTGTTCACTAAAAACTGGGATTAACCCTAGGGACACTCCAGTTATTCCAATCTTCAGCAAAAAGAGTATTGCAGCCCACCACCAAGGAGGAAGGACACTGCTCCTCTTCCCCACACAGATGAGGTCTCTTGGTCAAACTCCCAGTAGGAAAGAGAAATGTTGACAAGGTCCTTTTTGAGAGATATCCAACAAGCCAATTAGCCTATTTCACCTCTCCTCAAATAGACTTTTCTCTTTTCCTCCCTGGATTTCCATGATTTATTATTATGGGCTCAGATGGGAATCCTAGGACTTCCAACATCTAGCTGTCAGAGTAGTCTACTTGAGTCAAAAATACTGCAGTCTGAGAAATTCAGAGGACAGAAGTGGTAAACTTCTCCATTGAGGATTTTTGGCTCTCTTTCAATGCATCACAACAAATTTGTTTTCAAATGATCAGAGTGGACTGATTTAATATATATATATGTTTCTATATTTTAATCTCAGACTTCCTTTTAACAGGAAAAAAGAAATCTGTTTCAAGTTGAGAAGAAAACAAATTTCAAAACTTCTGAATCCTTTGTAGAAGAGAAATTGCAGTACTCTGTTCAGCTTTAACAAAATGTCACATTTTTAATGACCTAAATTCACAGTAAAACTAATGAAAAAAACCCCTGAGTTTCTCAAACTTAATTTTGGCTATTCCTCAGTCTTATTTCATAATTTTCTAATGTGTGTCAGTGACAGACAATGCAGAGTAGTTTAATTATTATCTTCTGCTATGTGAGCATGCTGTGAAAAAAAGATTGTGGGGAACAAAAGAAGGAGGAGATAAAATATCCTGACACAAATTAGTATTTAACATACATTTTGAAATCAATCTGTTGCTGCTGCTGCCGCCCCTGTTTCTTCAGCTTTTTAGATACAGCATGCCAGAGAGCCCATCAATTTTATTTCCTTACCAGAATGTGGTGAGGAAACAACTGCTTTGTTTTGTTTGGGTTTTTATTTTTTTTTCCCATTTAACAACACATTTCCCAAAAAAGAACAGACATCTGAGGATGATGACAAACATTCACTCCATCAGTTCTGGGCTCTGTAAGAATCTGACTCTAAATGATTTAGGGACGACCACTATTTGTCCACTTGTGATGAACATATTTTTCAAGTTAGGGTACCAGGGCTTTCTGTCTAGCAGACAGATGACAGCCACACTTTCATCAACCTGGCAAAGTAAATAAGAATGTGTTCAATATTTAACACACAGCATGTAAATAGCCTGTCTGTGTTCATATCTCTTGGATTCTCAAGAAAATTACTGAGTGGATATGCTGTAAGAAAATACTAAAACATGAATACCTTTTAATAAACAAAAAAACTATAGAGTTTAGTTTTAATTAAAAAAATGATGGAAGCAGTTTTGGAATAATGGTTGTTCATTTCTGCCTCTGTAAAGTTTGTGAACAGCATTATTCACAAAAGGGCGGCAGAAATCACTGTACTTGGAAATGGCCAACCATAATTTCCCGTGAGGGCTTTGGAGAAGCTGATATAAGGAAAATATCTCTAATCTCCCTTGTGTGCTTTGTATAGAAGGGTAGTAAGAGGCACTTGGATGAAGATATACAAAATAATCAATAGTATAGGTCATACAGGTTTGGGAATTGTGTGGTGTTTTCTTATAATAATAAAAAAGAACATGCATTGAAATAGAAATATGAGAACAGCAAGCTAATGAAACATAAATTCTACTTCACTCCACATTAATTTTTTCTTGGGCAACCCTTGGGCTGAGAGATTTATACAAACCAAGACCTTAGAATGGTTCAGTTGAAGCTGGACATTTAAATAGCAAAACAAAACAAAAGAAAAAAACAATCAACCACATGGGATAAGATACATTTTTTTTCAGATATAATCTAAGTTGTAAGAAGAACATTGAATTATGAATTTTTTTTCTTCTAACTATTGGTTGCTTTTACTCTCATTCAGATCTCAGATGAAGTGAGAAGGTGTACACATAACTTGTAGAGCAGTGAAGCAGAGTTTTCATGTCAAAATTCTGTTAGTATAAAAGCAGGATCACCTTTCCGCAAAACTCTTCTGTTGACAATAGCATGCCAGCAAGGAACCAGTTGTTATGACATAGCTCAAACAAATTTATCAAAAATACCACCAGTTCTTCTGCCAGTGCAAACAGATCATCTGCCAAGCTTGCTGTAAAGTAGATCAACTGAGAAATCCAAGCTTGCCTTTGGAAAAAAGACCTTTAGAGGTTAGCACTTTTGATTCAGACTTCTCTTTCTCTTAGTCAGAAGAATGCCCTTTTAATATAACAAAATAGTAAAAAGATAGAACATAAATTATATTTAATTATGGGATGCAGGTTAGTATTTTTTGGTTAGTTTTATTTTTTCAGGATTTTTGATTGTGCTCATCCTACCTGGGCTAATTTACCAAAGCAGTAAGTGTTTTCAGCTGCTATTGAAAGACGAAATAATGAAGAGCACCTAACTTCCCACTGAATCAATATTTCAGCTCTGCTTGAGGCCATTTTCAGTAATCATTGGGTTGAATTGTTCTCATTTTAATATTATTAACAAATGGTTTCATCATACTGTTTAAGAGAGGTAATGTAAAGTTACCAACACCTTTCTTTGGAATATGTGTTTTTCCCTTATTAATATTTTAAGACAAAATCTTACCCCTGGTAAGACATTGAAGAGTTGCCTTTGAATACAAATGCAGAAGAATTATGAAACGGGAACACAAAATACAAGCAGTTTAGGCTGTTTACAAATTATATGTTAGACACTGAGGAATTGTTTTCTGTTTTCTCTTTCCATCCCACCAAAAAGCAGGAAATATGTCCAGCAGCCGCAGAGCTCTTCCAAATAGGAATTTGAAGTTGAGTTCAATTCATTTTTCAAAATTTACACATTAATATTTTGCAGCCCAGAGAGAAAGTATAGATTTTCTCCTCTTTTGAATGCCATGATTGTCAAAAAGGGGAGTTTGGGGGAGGTGGTCTTTTGCCTTTACAAAATAAAGTCAACATGAAGTAAAGGATTGCTACAAACATGTATGGCTCAAATGAAATCCACTCCATTGAGTCTCACAAAAAAAAAAATCAGATCTCTAGTCATGTCTGGAAGAATGATTCAGAAACAGAAACTAGCCCTGGGACTGTGAAGCAGTGTGGGCTGTACAGACATGAAGCTACTATGATGGGAAGATTTTTTCAGACTATCCCTCTCCAATTTTTTCCCTAGCTCATCACTATTTGACTCCAAAGTAATTTTTTCCCTAGCTCATCACTATTTGATACCTTAAAGGGTTCCCCTCTCTGCCATATTCCCCTCAGACTGCTGCTGCACTCTCATTTTGTGGAGGGTATCAAATGGAGCAGGCTGTCTTTTAAAATGATATTAAAAAAAAGATCATTTTTTGAAGCAGTGCATTTTGAAAATGTAGTGATGTCCCTAGAATTTAGGTAATATGCAGGAAAAATAATTGCACTTCCTTAATTACTGCATGAGCTTCCCAGCTTTGGGCTTACACTGATTTTCAGTAGCTGAAGTTCTGCTCATTTGCTTCATAACTTTCCCCATGCCATAGGTCAGTTCATTCCCTACTTTCCAAGCATCCTTGCTTGTTTAGCTATTACTTTTCTTATTTTACATTTCCTTCAGCAAATATTTTGGGGCTGAGTGTTTCAACATTATTCTCATGGAAAAATACTTCCCTATGCAATGTTTGCTTCCAGTCAGGCCTTTTGTTGTTTTGCCTTTGAGCTGTTGCTCTAACTCCTAGAGTCCCACAAGAACAAGAAATGCAGATGGATGCAAGGAATGAAAAAAGCACACTTCTCTCCCACCTGTATAATGACACTTCTGCAAACACTAAATAAAACATTCCTGACAAAGATGTATCTCGCTTTTGGTTTATTAGGGACTACATTCTTCTCCATTGATATCCAATTCCCAAAGTCCCAGAGATTTTGATACAAACAGAATGTTATTTCTTAATCAAAGAATGCATATTTTCTGCTTTTATTGATGTGGCAGAATAAAAACAGATATGTTCCTTTCCCTGTACTTACAGCATAAATTGAAACCTAAACTGAAATTTTTGGGTTTTAAAGTAAGACAAAGCAAAGAAGATCAAACACCTTTTCTAGTTCTAAGAGATAGAAACTCTATCAGAGTACATTATTTTGAAATGGCTCTATCTTTGATCAAAAAGATGTTAGCCAAAGCAAACCTTTTATTCTGGGGGGATGTTTTAGGACGTGCCCAGTGAGACTCCACCACCTTATATAATTTACTTCAGGACAATGTTCCAGCTTCCATTTTCATGGACAACAGACTGATCTCCTTCTCATTTCATTTGTTCTGACAAAGAACCCTTTATGTCATGCACAAACTGCATGGCCAACTGGACAGTAGACAAGAGTACTTGAGAAAATCCAGTGGTTCTTGGCAAAAAGAAGAATGCCTTGTGCCCTCTTATTCTCACACTCCTTTCCCTGATGGCTCTGGAGCCCATGCTGGAGAAGGGCAAAAACACACTCAGGGTGTCAGTGGTGGTGTTTTTTTGTTTCTGTTTTTGTTGAGGTTTTGTTATGGTTGATTCATTGTTTTCAGTAGGTTGTGTTTTTTTATTTTTTTTTCAAAAAAAAGTAGCTTTCTTTCTCACACCTTTCTGTAGCAAGCTTGAGATATTCCTTGCAGTAATTAGACTTGTACAATTACAGCACAGGCATAGAAGAAGCTCACAATTTGAGAGCAAAATTACCAAATGATTGTGTTGTACTTACATGTATTCATCATAATGTAAATCGCACAACATAATACTAAGGGCCAAAACCAAACCTATTCCAAAATATATATTTTAGAAAATATCAGTTTGACTATTTCCAGACTTACATTTTCTAAAGATGAAAGACAGATGAAATACTTTAAATAATATACTAGAAATGTCTTACTACTCATTGTAAGTGAAAATATTTCACAGAAAAGCTTTCATTTCTGTTTTCATCTAAATTTTCCATTTTCTTTTCTATGGCAAACCTCAGGATACAGTAAAAGAAAAGGAGAAATATTTTTCATTTATCGCATCATTGCCTTTTTCACAATGCCTAGAATTAATTCTCAAAATCCTTGTGCTAGATTCATACAAGTTTCTCCCATTCTGCCATTTGCAGCAAACACCTTTCCCAGTAAGAGGAAGAATTCTTATGTAAGTCCATCATGCGCAACTTTGTAAAGTTATAAAAGAAAATGTGTTCCTTACTTTATGGCATAACAGAATCACTGAACTCAATATCTTCCCATGAGTCCTTTCTCCATTATTTGGCTTGATGAAGATTTCAGTTTTCTGGGACATGTGAAACACTAACAGCCTCCATTCGGCCTTTTACATTCTTTTAAAGTTTCAGAAGGTGTTAGCAAGTATCTTAGATCATTTGCTAAAAGGAAGAATGTTTTTATTTCTTATGCTTGATTTGTTTGTTTAAATAATCTAATTATTGAATTATTAATTCACATAATCAAACATGACTGAAACACGAGTGATTTCTTAGCACTTTTTTAAGATATGACCTTGTAATGTTTGGAACTTAAGAACTGATTGACATCAGCTATGATGGGTTTGTTAAACCCTGTAATACAAAATAATGATAACACAGTAATGGTCTAGTAACTGAGTCTTGATTCAGCAAAGCACTTACACATGGCCTTAAATTCTCATTTATTTTATATAGCCTGAAGGCTTGCTTTTCATATCAAGATGGTGTAAAATAGGTTTAGCCAAATGAGAACACGAACAGGTTAAATTAGAATTGATTTTTAAGCACAAATTGAGGTCTTGAAAACACATTATTTCTGTGTGAAAGCATTCACATTTATTTCAGATAGAAAAATAATTTTGAAAATACACGTCATCAGATTCTCATACACGTTAACAGTTGTAAGGAAGATGAAACAAAATCAAGAACAACTATGCTGTGATCAACAGAAGAAAAGCTATTAAAATGGATATAGCTAATTTTTAACAGAATTAGATGTTTCTTATAAGTGCAAAACCTATCTTCTCTTTCTGAAAAGAGGGTTAGCATTGGTTGTGAGTCAAGTATATTGCCTATTTTATGGATTAAAGTTCTTCTACCACATCAGTTAAATCATAAATGTGTAAGAAAGGAGAATTCTTTTATAGATGGAAGATGAGATTCTAAATGGTTCTTGTCTTTTTCATAATAGATAGTGCAGTTAAAATCTCCCCCCAAAATCAGCACATTATGAGAAGACAATTCAATAAAAGGCTACTTAAACAGTAATTCAAAAGAGCTCCTTTCTTTCTCTCAGTAGTGGAACAAATGTTAATGAAGCAAGCACAGATTTGATCAAAGTTGTCCTGAAGTTTTAATAACATTTTAATAGCCCTAAACCAAAATAGGAATACCATAATGTGTATCTGAATCAGACTAAGATTTTTTTTATAAACACTGTTCACTTTTTGGCAGCTGCACATATTTGTGCTGTGATATGAAGACTTCATCACAAATTAATGCATTTTAGAATTATCCTGTGAAGGATTACTTTGTCTTACCTTTGGTAGCAGTTTATAGAGTATTTACCAGGTTGCTTCCAGAAATGTGCCCTCAGGTGTCAGGAAAAGCCTAAGGAGCCTTGGTGAGGTCAGTGGGCAGAGCTGGGTGTCCAAGGCAGAAATGGGATGGAGATTTCCCTGAGCTCCCCAAGGGGCAGCTGGCACAGTGCTGGCTCTCATGGCATGTGGGCTGATGGAAATCACATCAGCCAGGAAATCACAACTTCTTGGAAGGAAATAAAGATCTATTCCTTGTTTAGCCTCATGATATGGAGAGGATGTGCTGTCTACAGCTGCATAGAGGGATTAAATTCCACATGAAGGAATTAAACTCCTGCAAGGAATAATTGATAGAATTATTTTTCAACAATGCTGATAATACTCGTACAGAGTATTCAAAAGATTTGAGCTGGAAGTTGGAAAAAAATTTCCTTTCAATAGAAATAGTGAGCAAAATAAGGTAATTGCTTTTAAAAATACTTCCTTACATCTCGAAATTCAAGGTTGTGTACTTCAGCAGAGCAGGTGAACAGAACAGAATGGTGAAAGATGTCCTCTGTCCTCTGTCCATGCCAGTTCTGGCTGTGCATCAGTTCCTGACTAAACCACCATGCATGGAGACAGGTTACAGGACTGCACTG
This sequence comes from Geospiza fortis, assembly GCF_000277835.1. Lineage (NCBI taxonomy): Eukaryota > Metazoa > Chordata > Aves > Passeriformes > Thraupidae > Geospiza > Geospiza fortis. The sequence continues at coordinate 1,199,194 of NW_005054422.1, forward strand.
TTTGGTGAGTGGTTAGGGAAAGCTTTCCTTTTAGATGTTGGCCCTATAACTGGGCAAAAGAAAAAGTCAGACCAGGGTGTAGATTCCATAATGGCTCACATGACAGACATGTGCATGTATCAGCTGAGCTATAGCAATTGCTGGTGCACCCTGCACCAGCTGTATGTGCATATATACGTACATATATTGTTCACAGCACGTGCCAGATAATGCACTGTGACTTAAATTGTAATTTTAAGAATAAACCAAGTAAAATAATTCAATACTTCCATAAGCTGAGAATACAAAAAACCCACAGCTAATGCAGGCCAGGCAATGTATAAAAATTTCTTATTCTGTAGTATTATGAAAATGTGCCAGAGTCCAGACTTATTATCTAAATTATCAGTGAAAAAAGTGTGAAGCATTGCAAACCCCTTCTGTCTTCTCTTTCTCAAGAGTATGAGTATATGAGTAACTTATAAATAACCAAGAGACCTTTCAAAGCATCTATAAAATGCATATATTTGTGTATATGAGCATCACAGAGCTAAACGGTTCCATCTGCTGAACTACTAAAGAAAACCAGGCAGATGATAAAACATCTTGGGGTTGGCATGTCTTTTTTCATGGGTAGTGACAAGAAAGAAGTCCTAATATAGAGGAAAATAATAGCATGTGATAGTCCCATATTTTTCAAAAAAATAATGAAACAGTGTACCACTCATACACAACACCTTTTTATTGAGAAACTCTCTCTAGAAGTGTTCAAAGAGAGTTCCTTCACACATTCTTTAGGCAGCTGCACAAAAACAAACAAACAAACAAACACAAGCAAACAAAAGTTACTTTTCCATCAGTCTCTGAAACATCCTTAACCAGGGAGGAGGCAAATGTGTATTCTTCTGCTTGGTGTTACACTGTGTGTTATGCACCAGTCTTGTGCCATCTCTACCTGTTAATGTGTGACTTGGTGACAATGCATACTTAGGCTGGTCTTTAGGAAAAATCATGATGCTTTGAATTCTCTAAAGCTTATTAACAATAGCAGGAAATCAATGAGTTTTTGTATTATTCCTCAAAGTTGTGACAGTGTTTAATATCATTACTCTCTAGGTAAGATCATGTAATGGAGTATGGCAGAGGCAGAAGTCATTGATTTATGCTACATAAATTCCATCAGATTTAACCTTGCAGTTTATTTCAGCAGGGTTTTGTATAATTACAGCAAAAGCTAGATATCAAATAATTACTTAGGTTCAGACTTCATCTAATGAAGTTAGCCACCGGATAAATCTGATCTAAAACCCCCTAATCAGACAACTGAGTATTGCCTTTTTGAAATAAAAATGAACAATCATTTTGAAATAAAATGAACAATCAAATAATAACAATAACCACCACCACAAATAATAACAATAATAACAAAAACCACCACAAAACCACATACAGAAGAAACCAACAACCTGAAATCAGAATGAAGCAGTGTTGACTCAATATGTATGTTCTTTAAGGACAAAAGATTATAATATTTTTTAGTTGATATCATATATTTAACAAATAATGAAGCTTCCTCAGGTTTGTCATTTGCAGTGAGCCTGAAATGCACCTTGGAATGGAGCAGTTCCTTATATCTCACCCTGATGCCTCTGTAAGCCCATACTGAAGTTGTGCTGAACATGCAGCTGCAGCCATTTGAAAGGAATTAATACCAACATATGAACATAAGCTGCCAAATAATTTTTCAAGACCTATAAAGTTACAACATTTTAGAGTAAGATTTGAAAAAGGCAACTAATACTTTTCAGAATTACTTCTACAGCTCCAGTTTTCCCAGACTACTGGAGTTCTGTGCAAATTTGCTGCCTAGAATTTTTTTTCCAGGAACAGAATTGCAAGGATTGAAGCACTTTAAAAAAAATGGGAGCAGCTAAAAGATCATTCTAGCTGAAGATAACCAGTTTCAGCCTTCCTTCTGTGGTTGAACACTTCCCTCCTCCTCATTCTCTCATCTCTGGAGCAGAAAGTAACAGAAGGAAGACCTCTGCATTCTTTACAATGTGTTCAGGAAAATGCACTTATTTTGATGATGACATGGACGCAAAAATTAATTTTGACAGAATGAGCAAAGACAGTAGGAACTCATTTTGATCAAAAAAATATAAGAGATACATTTCCTTATAGTGAAATTTTTGTGACTCATCTTGACCTTAGTGATTCTTCTTGTGGCAAGCTCCTAGTACTGCATAATGAGTTTCTGAAATTTTTACATGAAGTGGGTTGCTTAATTAGTCTCACTGACTCCCCTTTCATAAGCAGAAATGTTTTCAAGATTGAGATATATACTTTTCTATAGAAAAAACCCAAACTGCTGGTTCACTGACCACAGTGAGCCAGTTCATCCCGGGAATAAATTGATTGACTAAGACTGAGCTGTAGGAGTAATGACTGGCTCATGCAGTCTACTTGTTTAACATATGTAAAAATCCCAAACTAAACAGGGCAAACATAAAAGCAGCCTAGACCCTTGGTATTAAAATTGTCTGCAGAAACAGATTGTGTAATGTAGGGTTTATTGAATCCCTGCAGCTTTCCAGCAAAGCTCACTGTGTGAGGTGCATGTACAATATCCTGGCATAATTTAAATGAAAATGTTGACTAGCCCTAGAACTCCATTAGGTGGTCTAAACTGATCAGACAGCCATTTGCCATGTCCTCAACACCTGCTACTTAAAACAAGGAGTACTGTTACCCTGGGTTACCAGAAGACATTATGTATCAATGGTGTAATGATGAAATTATAGGAATTCATGTTTCTTGGGGGTGAAAATTACAAAACACACAGAACAGCTTTTATTGGACAGTTAAAGTGAAAAAGTCCACCAGCACAAAGCCCCATTTTTCACCAAAAAAGGACTGTGAAAATATAAATAAACATTAGCTCAAATCAACACTTTGCTCCTGAGTTATGGTTCATACATTTCTTATTGCAGTGCAGAAAACCATCCCACACCCATGAGCTCTAAAGTATCCAGGCTGGGAAAGCTGTGGCAGCCAGACAAGACTGTCAGGCTCACCTTTTTTTCCAAAAGAAATATGCTTCATGGACATGATCTGCCACTCTGCTGAGTACCTTGATCTCCCACTGAGACATGGAAGTGCTCATCACCTCACAGGAGCTCACTTACACGTGGTCTTAAAAGTTTTTTGTACTGGACAGCTGTCATCCAAACTCAGCAGCTCATCTGTAGTCAGCAAGGCATTTTTCTGGCATGTGCTGATGTCCTCCTGACAGTTTAACATATGCTGCTGTGTTTTGTTGGACATTGTTGGACTCGAGCATGTTGGACTTTTCCTTAATGCTTCACTGAACAGGGAGTTCTTATTGAAACTGATTGCTTTGCTAGGCTGGTGCCTGAAAAGTAAGAGGAGAATGCTTGAACATTTCCAGTATTGAGGTACGGAGTCTAACTTTGAGATCATCAAAGACCAGCCATACTACAGCAATTACGCTTCTGTGGCTTAATTTTGATGAAGTTACTTTTTAAAATTATGTGATTCTAAGTCCAATGCATCAAAATATTTTGTTATTACCTTTCAGTCTAATGGACTAGATACAAAAAGCCCCTTTTAGGCTTTGACTTGATTTTTTTTATCAATGGATTTTCCTATAAATGTGTAAGTGATATGACAAATAATTTAAAAAATATTAGCAGAGACTGTGGGTTTCCTGGAAGCTGCATAACAACCCTGCAGAACTTTTGGGAAGACATTAGAAACAAATTTCCCGAACATCCTCTGAATTGACTCTAAAGGATTTTTGAAAACCAGAACTTTGATTAAGGCTCACTACTTTTCACAATAATCCACTCACATAAAAAACATGTGAGTTTTTTATGTGAGTGAGGGGGGGCAGGAGAGGATGGAGGGATTGTGGCTGAAACTTAGCTAATGTTAAATTCATATATTTGACAATATCATATCATCATATCATATCATATCATATCATATCGTATCATATCAATCATATTGTATGTCATATCATATAATGTATCATAAATAAGTAAAATCACTGGAACAATGATAGTTTGCATTATAGTCTTCTCTGAATTTTGTAATTTGAAATTTCAGGGAAACAGCCTTTCAAACAGGCTGGCCACAGAGAAAGTGTCTTGGCCTGCATTAGAAGGAGCATTGTTAACAGGTGAGAGGTGATCCTATCCCCATTCCCAGCACTGGTGAGGCCACTCCTGGGGCTGTGCTCTGTTCTGGGCTCCCCCATACAAGAGAGAGACACAGGGAGAACTGGAGAGCTCCAGAGAACTGGAGAGTCCAGCAGAGGGACAGCCACTGAGGTGATCAGTGCACTGGAGCATGTCTCCTGCAGGGAAAGGCTGTGAGAGCTGGACTGTTTAGCCTGGAGAAGGCTCAGGGGTGGCTTTTGAATGTTTGTGAATACCTGCAGGGAGAGTGCAGAGGATGCAGCCAGGCTCTGTTTGGAGATGGCCAGTGGCAGGACCAGAGGCAATGGGCACAAACTGAAACAAGGGAGGTTTCCTCTGAGCAGCAGGAGACGTTTTTTCACTGTGAGGGTGACCGAGCACTGACAGAGTGTGCCCAGAAAGGCTGTGGATTCTCCATCCTCAGGGATATTCACAAGCTGTCTGAGCATGATTCTGAGCAACTGACTGTAGGTGTTCCTGCTGGAGCCCAGACCAGACAATTTCCAGCAGTCCCTTCCAACTTCAACCTTTCTGATTCTTGGATAGCAAGATTTTGAGCACAGCAGTGTAGTGAATTGTAAATTTTGAAGGATGCTACATGTCGCAGGAGTGTTCACTGGGCCTTATCATGCCAGAACTGCAGCATGCCAGGTCTGGCATGTTTTAGTGTCTGGATTCTTAGAAAAGAACTTGTCCTGTAGCAGTACTCTGGGTGAAAGCCCTAACCTTTTCATTCCCTCAACAAGTTACATGTTACTTTATTAAAGAAGGAAGCTAATTCTCAAATTGTCAAACTAATATATCTTAAGAGCTTCAGGAAGTTCCTATGTATATAAAGAGATATGAAATAGGTGTATGAATGGAAAAGAGCTGCTAGGTTTAGGGGGGAAATATCTCACATGATGGAAATTCTCACACACCCTAGCTAAGTAGAGGCATTGTACTTAGTTCACTAAACTAACTTTGAAATACTTTGGAAAATCCTTAAAATCGATAAAAGGGATAAAAAGCAATGAAAAAGGGACAGATGTCCTTTAATCAAAAAAGACTTTCACAGCCAAAGACTACTAAAATACTTAGACTGAATAAGTAATTGCAACCATCACTTAATGAAATGAAACTTCAGAATCTATCATGACAGGTTTGATGCTGCTGTAGCAATACACTGAAGCTTATTAAATGTTGAACATGTGCTGTAAGTGCTTAGTCTTTTTAAAAGTCATTTAATTATTTAATAAGATTCAATCATGGGTATGGATTGCAAATTTTCCCAAAGATTCATAGTGTAATCAAACATAATCATTATTATTTTTTCCTCTATTCTAGTTTGGTAGACTTTGAATTCAGATATCCACCTCTGTGAATCTAAGAGTTGTAGGGACTTGGAAAACACTCCAAGCCGAGCAGCAACTGCTATACTAAGTCTACAATTTTGTCACAAGAAATTTTTTAAAAACCAGATCTCTTTTATGACATTTTTAGTGTGGTAATGGACCAAGGTATTAGTTGATCATAATAAAACATTTTTTTTTTTACTAACGAAAACTCCTCTGTTGATCTGAAATACAGAAATCAAACACCTTCATTTCATTTGCTTTCATGACTTAGTGAGTCAAATTAGAATTGAGCTCTTCAAACTTACTGATTTAGGACATTTGTGCTGATAGGGCCTCTTGTGACTTTATTTTAAATATTATGTAATAGTTTGGGATAGCAATTTACAAATTAGAATGAAATCTAAGAGCAGTGCATTTCAACTATATGCCAGATACAGCATTATTTCTGATTTTTGATTTGATTAGGGAATGTTCTTGATGAGCAAGTGATTAAAAGAAACATACTTACAGCTAGTGAATATCTGTGAGTATGAGATTGCAGAAATGCTGCCAGCCAGCAGCCTTCAGCATTACACTGCTCACAGGAAAGCCTGATCCCCTCCCTGCTCCTGGCTTCTGCCTGGTGGAGGATGGAGGGGATACAACTTTCAGCAGTACAGAGGCTCCTGACATATACATTGCCACCAACAAATCCCAAGGTATTCTGGCTAACTGATACAAGTAATATTTCACTGTTTGGTTTCTCTTAGATATAAACTAAGACTTTGTTTCCCCTTATTTTTACTTGACATAGCAAACAATACTGCATTGCTCATCAAATCGATATTTTTGTTTCCAAAACAGGCGACACAGCCTCAGGATTTCCAGGAAGATGTAAAGTCCAGAAGGTACTTGCACACAGTGATAAATAATCAAGCTAGCATTTCTTTAAAATTTTTCATTCTTATTATCTCATAGCTGGACAAACTACGATGCTATATGCAGTTAATTGCTTTGATTGGATACTTGTACTTTTTAGGAGATGGCATGACTGTTGTTGAAAGCATCTGTATTCACACAGTGTTCAAACATGTTTTATGGTCTCAATGCATGTTAAGAAGAAAAGTTGAATATCATTTTGGTAAAGATGACAAGCTTAAAGGTGATCTTTCTAATTGTTATGCTAATGAAAAAAAAAAAAAAAGAAAAAATGTTAAAAGGCCTTAGTAGGGCTTTTTTCAGAACAGGATAGACAAATGTCCATCAGAGGTGGTCATGGAAACATCATAGTAAGGCAATGAAATGGATTTTCTCCTGAAATATCTTCCACTTTTATAGTCTAGGCTAATGTTTAACTCCTGGGTTGACCATCTGCAACAAAGAACCCTGCACATGAAATGCATAAAAGATAATCATAGAGTGACAGAATTGAGTTGGAAAAGACCTTTAAGGTCATTTAGTCCCACCACTAAACCAGCACTGCCCAGTCCACCACTAAACCAAGTCCTTAAGTGCCACATTTACATGTCTTTTCAAAAGATAAATTAATCAAGATATTAAGCAGGTCTGACCCCAATACCGACCCTTGGGAGCACACTTCTGATCAGCCACCAAGTGGATTTAACTCTTTTCACCACTCTCTGGGCTTGACCATCCAGGCCATTTTCTATCCAGGAAAAAAAATATACCCAGCCAAGATGTCAGCAGCCAGTCTCTGCAGAAGAATGATTTGGGAAATGGCACCAGAGGATTTACTAAGGTCCAGGTAGACACATCCACAGCTTTTCCTCATCCACAAAGTGGATCACACTCATAGGAACAGTTGAGGTTGGTCTCAAGGAGGACCTGCCTTTCCTAAGCCCATGCTTGCTGGGCCTGATTCCCTTACTGTCCTGTTTGGGGCATGTGATGGCGCTCAGGATGATCAGCTCCATGATCTCCCTGCTCTGAGGTCAGACTGACAGGCCTGTATTTCTCTGGAAATCTTCTTCTGGCCCTACTTGCTGATGTGGATCACATTTTTCAGCTTCTAGCTATCCAAGACTGCTGATATGTGAGTGTGGCTCAGTGAGAACTTCTGCCAGCTCCTTCAATATCATAGAGTAGCATTTCCAATAGGGGTAGAATTTCCAGATTCAGCGCCCTCTAACAAACCCCAAACTTCAGTCTTCCACAGAAAGTAACTTGAAGAGTTTTATCTACTACAGAAATGACTAAGGTGTTCCCAGCTACTTCACAGCAACATCCCACAGACAAGCACAGAGTCAGTAAAGTTTATTTGACAGGTTACTGAAAAACAAGATATCATAAAAAATTCATTAAACCTAAGCCTCATAATAACTTGGTGCCCATTCAAGCAACATCATAGTACTGAATAGGAACTGTCTAAATGGAATAGGAAAAATACATTTAAAGAAGCAGCAGAAGATATCTAGATAATAAAGCAAAAACTGAAATTAATTTTTGAAAGTGTTCACTAGTAGATAGTTTCCACATGACTAGACACCTATTATTGAACTAATAAAAATAGCACTGTTTTGAGAAAGTGTGTGTTTTATCTCATGTATGTAAAAATTTAATTCTGGTAAATTACTTATACTTATCCACAGCAAAATAACCAGCTTATTCCTCTTACCTTATATGCACTAGTGTGTGAAGAGTGTACACATACACAGAGTCATTCAAATAAGACATTTTCCATTGCTTTTCTTGTCTTCTTTTAGTGAGAAGGGAAATTTCCCAGTTAAAAACAAACCAGAACAAAATAACAACAAAACCCTAAAATACATAACCAAAGGAAAAATCCCAAACTCTGCCTCTTGTATAAAGCCTTGTTATCACAGAGTCCTCATTACTGTGCTTAATCCAAAAATTTGGGGAATAGTAGTTTTCCAACTGATTTTTGAGAGATTGCTGCCAAGCCAAAACTCAGATTTGAAATTGCCAAAACCCAGCTTCATACTTGAAAGACCTTCCCAGCCCTTTTCTTTAGATATTGATGGTAAAGAAAACATCTGTACAATGTCTGAAATGGGCTCTACTGATGCACCTTCTATCATGCACTTAAGCAGGTGTGAGAGGAGTGATGACAGCCAGACCTGTGAGACTGACATGAATTAACAAGAATTGCTGCTGTATGATGATTTTATTTTCTTGCTCAGCTAATCAGTGAGAACACAGGCACTGAGGGAATGAGAGTGCACTGGAGCTGCTTGGCTGCGATCATCAGTGAGGAGTAGCAGTGACTGAGAGGGTCAGGAAAACAGGAGTTTTGAACTGGAGATGGGCAGGGTATAAGAAGGATTCTGGCTGTTGGCTAAAAAGGAGAAGGAGAAAAGAAAAAAAAAAGAGGAAAACAAAGAAGAAAAATGAGAATTTGCATGAGGAATGGAAAGTAGTCCAAACAATGGAATAAGAGTGCTGACAAAGTTCCCAGAAGTGTATTTTGTACATTATTTGTTTATATGTATTATAGTGCAGCTCAGGATTGAAGAAACTTTTCTGAATTTTGTATTGACTTTTCATTGTCATATTACTCCACAAGATATTTCTATCTTGTGGAGCATACCTTCAGTTTTGACTGGCCTCAGGTTTTCAGTTGTTCCTATTGATACTGTAAGGATAAGGACTGAGAAACAAAGACTGAATTTCTGGCAGTTTTTCTATTAAATACATAAATTTGTGCAAAGAGTTATTAATTAATATGAAAATATACTTTGCTGATTAATTATTTTGAGAAAAATTTAGGCACAGTGTCTCATTCTTTACTATGGTTGTGAAAAACCAGCCTTTGGGATCTGGGTTGCTGATGTACTAGTATGGTTACATTGCTACTTTTTGTGCAGGTGGGAGCCTCTTAAAACAACTTTTTCATTTCCCTTTTTCTCTGGTGAGAATATATTGCCTTATACTACTCTCAAAGAAGTTGACTCCAATTTACTAAAGGCTTTGGCATCACACCCTGAGAGCTATGAACAAATCAATGTGTAGAATATTAACCTGTCACAATGCAGAAATGTGTTTTCTTGCACTGTCTTCTAAAGAGAGTTTTTATCAGGAGTGTCCCTCCATCTGTGAGCTATAAGTCAAACTCAACTGAAAAATGGCACACTCAGAGGTGTGAAAATTTCCTGTGAAATGGAGAAAAAGGCCCAACTGGCAGCCATTAGAATGTCAGAACTCAGTGAGAACTATTGTCCCTTTATGAGAGACCAAGGCAACTCTGCTGAGATAAATCTCTGCTGGGAACATTGGCAAATCTGGTGGCTGGCAGAAAGTGTTCATGGGAAAAAAGAAGGTATTTTGACTTCTGGTAGCTTTGATAAAAGCAACTGTGCTCTGATATAGTGTGTCTTCCCACAGAGTAGGTACAACACTTGATAAGGAATGTTGAGAATGTTGTATAAGAGATAGCAAGGCTAGATATTGTTTGCTACAGCTTTCATCAAAAAAATTTAGTCTGTTTGCCTCAACAGTGCTGCTTTTTTTTTTTTTTTTTTCCCTCCAACATGAGAAATCATTATGCCCCTTGTGATAAACAAGGAAATAAAGGGGTCAGGGCAGCAGGGGAAGGGAGAAGAGTAATACTTCTTCAGCACTTCCTACACTTGCCATCTGGAAAATCCACAGACAAAAAAGCCAAAACCAACCAGTGACACTAAAGTTGGTAATTCTCTCTCTAAAATTCAAGGCAACATTATGTAATGGAAACTCTAACTACACCCCACTTCTCCCAAAACACTTATATGTGCTTTGATGATGACTGGTCCTGAATAGATCCAATAAGCCTCTTCCACTTCCAGGTGCCCTGTGGTGGTGAGTAAAAACCAGGGTGGATCCTTGCTGGGAAGTTGTTTACACTGCCTGGATCTCTAGGCAAAGATTTTGTGTTAACTTTTGTTTATGTTACTGAACTCAGCTGAAAAACATTATTTCCCTTGAAGGAAAATGTAGCAATAACAAACTTTTTCCCAGTCATCTTATACATGAGACTGGTAAATGTAGTTACTGTCTACATTGTTACAGAAAATGTATAATTGCAGAACAGAATGATTAATTTGCTTTTTGAGCTAAAATCACATATATCAGTTAGCAGCTAAAGACTTCATAAAAATGATGTCACTATTGATAGAAAAATGTTGTGGAGAGTGTAGATGAGAGGTGTCCCATAGCATAGTGCTCCATTGCATTTCAGGGCATTTTTGGCAAAACTAAATCAAGGAATCTTGCTAAAATCTTTCCAGCAATGCTCTTGTGGAAAACATATATATTCATATATTCATTCCTGGTGAAGGTCAGACCTGAATGAGAAGCCTATGAATTATTTCTGGAAAAATTTTTCAATAAAAGTGGTAAATGGAAATATTATCTATATTTTCCACGTGGATGTATGTGATGAAGATACCAAATGGACTAGCATTCTGTATTTCTTTTGGTTTAGGGTAAATAAAATAAAGGAGAAATAAAAGCATTATACAGTCAACCTAGAACATATTCCTGCCACTGAGAACCCTTAAGAGATGTGCTGACAAGGTGGGTAAAATGTGTGTGACTGCTTGTTTCATGGAAATGCTTCTCCACCCTCTCAGCTCATTTTAGTGTGGTTTTAACAATAAGAACATGTTCAAATGACCCTTGTTTGCCTTAAGAATGTATGAGCTGTCTAGTGCTTGTGAAGCTATATTAAACACTGAGAGTTGTGCTTGGTAAGGTGCTATAAAACAAACCATTTATTTTATTGGTACCTATTTCTATAATACTTACGTATACACCTAGTAATAAAGTAAATCCATAGCTACAAAAGATGGTAAAATTTCTTAGTTTCAGTAATTCAATTTATTATTTCAGAATTTCAGAAAAAATCCTATATTTATCAGAAAAAATTAAAGCATCAGTGTAGTAAGTGAAGGAATACAGTGAGGCTACTATTAAGCTTTGCCAACAGCAAATAATCTCAGTTACATAAGAGTTGTGAAATTATCACTTTCAGTTGCAAATGTAACTAAAACACAGTGATGCTAATAAGCCTCTTCTCACTTTATTGGGATGAATTGCACCTATTTGACTTTGAGCACATAATAAACTGTTATGTAAGGGTTTTACTCAGCCTTATCCTAACCCTTTGATGAACACAGAGTGGCTACATCATTCTTTCGCTTCAGTCTCTGATATCTGCTTTACACGAGTGAAAAACAAATTCTTGCACCAAGAGAGCAGTTATGAGTAATTATTTTGATAATTTTCAGGAAATAACTGATTAAGTGGAGAAAAGATACATTCCCTTATAGCTAGAAGTGGTGCCAATAACCTATTCTATAAAATTATGTCCAGTATATAGCATCTAAGCTGGTTGGTTGAATTCTATTATAATAAGAGAAATATGTTAGAAATGGCACATAAAAATCTCTGGACTGTGTAACTATTCTGTCAAGGCAACAGAATATCTTTTGAAATCTAAGGTGACAGAGTTTGATACAATGAAGATTCATATTCATAAAAGATTCTTAGGGAAAATAGACAACAGGAATGGATCAGTATATTTTGTCAGGGTAAGGCAGACCAAGCAGATGTTGTTTTGACTTTTCCAGTGATTCTTAAAATTAACAAGTTAGTTACTTAACTTTTGCTGTCATTTCAGATAATGGCTGAGTCATGTGCAGTGCAACATTACTGTCAAAGATTGGTTGCTCTGTCTACTTGTTCTATGGCAAGTGAAAATCTGTTTGAAAATATATGGACGAAAGGAGAGAGTGAAACAGAAGGACAGCATTTCTGTTGTAACACTATAGCATATGGTAAATATAAAACATTTCATATTTGCATTAGACATGGAGTGAGCATCTCTCTTGGTTGGAAATAGATATTTTATTTAAAGACAAATTAAGGAACTATCGGTGCTTAAATATGAATGCTTTTCTACTTCTTACAACTGGAAAATACTATAGTTTATAGCAGAAATAGTTATGATGTATATGAGAAACTGGAGAGCAATGTTGTGGGAAGGGGCCTGTGAGTCCTGGTTGATGGAAAGTTAAATATGAGCCAGCAGTGCCCTGGCAGCCAGAAAGGCCAACCTTGTCTTGGGGGCATCAGGCACAGCTGGGCAAGGGAGGGGATTGTCCTGCTCTGCTCTGGGGAGGGCTCACCTTGAATATTGTGCACAGTTTTGGGCTCCATGGTGTAAAAAAGACATTAAACTATGAGAGAGTGTCCCAAGGAGGGCAACAAAGATGCTGAAGGGCCTTGAGGAGAAGCTGTGTGAGGAGCAGCTGAGGTTGCTTGTTCTGGTCAGCCTGGAGAAGAGGGGACTGAGGGGAGCCCTCACTGCAGTCACAGCTTCTTGTGAGGGGAAGAGGAGGGGCAGGCCCTGATCTCTGCTCTGTGGTGACAGTGACAGAATCCGAGGGAATGGCCTGAAGTTGTGTCAGGGGGGATTTAGGTTGGATTTTAGAAAAAAGCCTCTTCATCCAGAGGGTGGTTGGGCACTGAACAGACTCCCCAGAGCAGTGGTCACAGTGCCTAACAGGGCTCAAGGAACATTTGGACAATGGTCTTGGGCATTTGATGTGGTTATTTTTTTGGGTTGTCCTATGCAGGGCTAAGGGTTACACCCAGTGATTCTTGTGGGTCCTTTCTACGATTCTCTGATATATTTACTCTTTCATCAATGCCTTTTTTTCTGTAAGCGTTCTTCCTCACATGGCATTTCCCAGGTTGAAACAATGTGTTTGCACAGGCAAATCACATATATAAATTTCAGCTTTCAAGTTACAATTTGAGTTTGTGATTTTTTTATTAAAATACTAGATTTCTTCAGGCAGAGTTATAGGCTTTAAACAGGCTTTGATTAATGGTAACTATGCTTAATTTCTTCTCGGTGGATTCAGAGGACCAGCATGCCTTTACTCACAAAACAAAAGACAGTGCCTTAAAATGAAGAGGTGTCACCCTAATTATACCAATCTTATTCTATTCAGAGTTATACAAATTGCAACAACTAAAGAATTTCAGCAGATAGTAAAATCAGATTCTTAATTTTAGTGTGAGTCATGAGGATTTAACATTTTACAGCTTTGGACCTGAAATAAGACATCTTAATTATCTTAGCATTTTCATACATAAAGTGATTTACATGCCACCTCCTACCCATCAACCTGGGGTTTCCTTTCCCTTAATTAAATTTCCAGAAACACACTTCATATATGCTGTACTCTATTGCCTTCATAAACTGCACTCTTCTCTATATATCATATCCCATTTTGTATGTATAAATAACAAAGGGATTTGTGTCTCTCTTTGAAGTTTTAGAGAATATCATCATCTTGCCTTTATTTTCTTTGGGTTTGTTATGTTGTTGTCTATTTGATTGTTTTGTTTTTATTTTTAACAGTATTTCTTATTATGCAAGCAGTTTCTCTGTTAAATTTAAGAAAGAGCTTAACGTTGTGAGGGGCAGGGGGTTAAAAGAAACCCAAATGTTTTGAGAAGGGCTGTTGTAATAACTCAGGGAGTGAGAAGGTGAGCTATCTTCAGCTGGAAACTCAGACCTCAGTAGAACAGGAAAACTGAAATAAACTTCTCACAAAATGCTCTAACAACATTCCTGAACATGAAGCCATATTCTACCTTCAGTGAAAAGCAAAATATTTTCTACAGATAGCAAAAAGTGGAATTTTTTTTCCTCAAAATAATGAAACATACACACATATGGACTCTCAATGATCAGCACTGAAAAACACTTCTAAAAAGGAATTTGAAAGTTCCTTGGTAAACTCAGAAATTCTGCAGCACCTCCTGCAGGGTTATGGAGTTGATGGGTCTTCAGTTACCTCTTGTGTTTTCACTTACAGGAAATTTCAACAAGCACTAAGGTGTTCAAAACATCCTGAAAGGCAATTTTGCAGAGAGCCCCATGGGGCTGACTAATGCAGCTCAGTCCAGACAGGTTATATGATTATATTGGGATTTTCAAATGTCCAGTCATGAGTAGAACTCAAAAGATAACAGCAGAATTTACCCTTGGCTTTTTGGAAAAAGGAAGTTTAGTGACTGTAAGATGCTTTTTGAAGGGGAAGGTTTTATTTTTTGTCTGTAGACTCACAAATGCCAGCAGATACAGGAATACAGAAAATGAAAGTACTTTTATGTTAGAGTGATAACATCAAAGGTATTAGCCCCCTGTAGAAAGTTCTCTTATAAAATAAATGTGATATCTGCAATTTTGTAAACAATAAGAATCAGCCTAAGATATGCTTTGGTTTTACCTGTATGATTTGAATCTGGCCTAATTTAACCAGGCTCTGAAGGAGAAAAATCTGTAATTTTCCTGAAAAAGAACTAACTCTTACCTACAAAATGTTCTAGCAGTGCATTCTGCCTACAAGCCTAAATACTAATGGTTATACCCTCCAAAATCATGAATGAGCTCCTGGTCCCGCTGATGTAGTTCCCCTTTTCTTTGTAAGAAATTAAATATATTAGAAATAATTATTCATATGGAGACTGTAATCACTGACTACTTAAATTACTCAGAAAGCAGGACCTGCTGGTATCCATTCCCTGAAAACACCTGGCAGTGTAAAAATATACTACAAGTCTTGGCAATTGCATGGCAAGTCAGTTTTCTTACTGAAAAGTTTTCATAATCGAGAAGCCCCTTAGAAAATTTGTTCTTCATCTAAACCCTACTCAAGACAATCTGTTCAGGTGATATTTTATACTGAGATCTAGAAACTGTTCATAAAATGCATAATACTTTCTTCTGGTACAAAAATTGCTGACATAGAGAGTTGTACAAAGAAATTGTATAATGTTGTTGCAAGCTGAAGATGATCAGAAAGTTCCAATTGAAAAACACTAGGGAATAATTTTTAAGCTATAGTTACTTAATCGTGGCTACCTTACAAGTTTTAAGCAGTGCTCAATGAGAGATTCTGATGTTTACTATACTCTTACTGTTTTTATCTGTTTACTCACATTTTTAAATGTAAAATAAAATACAAATGGAGTGTGAATTTACGCCTCTCCATTTCAGGGAAACAAGGAGACACCAGAAGCAGGACTAGAACTTCAGCAACTGGGTCTCTGGCTCTGTCTTTTGCTTCTGAAGCTGGAATCTTGACATCAGCTGAGTTTTCAAAGATAGCTTTCAGCACACATTCCCTGCTTGTGCCTTTAAAATATGAAATAGTTATCTGAATTTTTTCTATTGCACATGAAAAAATAAGGAATTATACTGGACTGAATTTTTGAGCACTAGATTTATCAAAATCCAGCAGTTTGAATTGCAGTTACCGACAGAGGTTGTAGACAAACAAAAATGTCTCAAAGTACTTGCTGAATCTTTTGATGACCACCAGCAGTTTGGGAAATACACTGTTCATGCATTTTAATGTATTTCCCAAATGGTGGCATATTTGATGTGGGAAGGTCCACACTGAAGGAGTTCATGAAGGGCCATCTCCTGTGGGTAGCAGCACCCCACAGTGAACAGGGTGAGGAGGAAGGAGCATCAGAAACAATGCACGTTGAACAGGCTGCAATCCTCATTCTCCATGCCCCTGTGCTTCCCTTGGGGGAGGAGAGAGAAGAATTATGAGTGAAGTTGAGCCTGAGAAGAGATGGGCTGATTTTGTTTGGGATTGAGGCTGTTTTCTTCATAGAAGCTCTTGTGGTGCTGTATTTTGACAATAGACCAGTGTTTTACTGGTCTGAACATCAAGGTATTTCTTCCTCCCCCTTTGCCCCACTGGTGAGGGGACAGGGAGGTGACACAGAGGGGACAACTGACCCCTGCAGACCCAAGGGGTGTCCCACACCATGTGTGTCCTGCTCAGTGCATAAATCTGGGAGAGGGAGGAACATTGAGTGGGATGACATTTACCTTCCATCACCAGCGTTACACTGATGGAGCCCTGCTTTCCTGGGGACAGCTGCTGCAACATGGAAGCAGTGAATGAATTCCTTTTTTGCCTTGTTTGTGTGCGTGACTTTTGTTTTACCTATTAAACTGTCTTTTTCTGAACCCATGAATTTTCTCCCTCTTAGTCTTGCAATTCTTTTCCCAATCCCACTGAGGGAAGTGGGACTAGCGAGTGAATGACCGTGTGGGGTTGAGATGATGGCTGGGGTTAAACCACAAAGGGTGGAATGATGGAGGGTGGTATTAGATCTGTTCTTATTTCTTATTACTCTGCTTAACTGACAATAAATTTAATTAGTTTCCCCAACTCAGGCCTGTTTTGCCCTGATGGTAATTCATAAGTGATCTCTCAGTCTTTATCTTGACCCATAAGGAGATTTTTGTCTTATTTTCCTTCCCTTGTCCTGTTGAGATGGATTAGTGATTCATGTGCTTTTTCCCCATTGTACAAATCTAACTCAAAGATAACTGGATTCATTGTTTTTGTGGGCATTTTTTTGTTTTGGGGTTATTTTTTCTTTTAATTTTAAAATTCAGGCTATCACTTATAGGTTATCTCTGCTCCACAGACCAATATTTCTGTCAAACTATTCTTCTTTGAACTTAATAAAATAATGATTCAGTCATTTAGGTTAATTTAACTAGAATGACAGAAAATTAAAAATGCAAAATAAAAAAGGTGATTGAAATTGCCTAGGTAGGTTTACCTCAAGTGAATAGAAACTTAAATGGAAGGTCTTTGTTAAGGTGACATCAAAGAAAATGTCTCCATTTTTGACAGGTGAAACTGTTATCAACCCCTTTTATTGATAATATCAGGATTGCTTTAGTTCCAGACTTTAGAGTTATCAGATAATTTCACAGCCTTCACATTCCCTAGGCTGTATTCAGGTTGACTTTTTGTACCTTTCATCTCTCTGAGGCACATTTTATCATAACTCCCTTTGCTATCTAAATGTGAGAGAAACAAATTTTGAAGAATACTGTTTGGTGCTGAAATAATGAAAAAAAAAGGACATTTTCTTATTGCCCTGGTGATTTGATACACTGAAAATTCAGTTTGTTACCCAATAAATAAGAAAAAATGTAACATACAACTAGACAAAATCTAACATTTTTAGTTTTCAAAGGGAGATGCCACTGACGTGTCTATATATACAGCTGGTTTTTTGAAAACTTTCTAAGATGATTATTCTGTAAAATATACTTTGGGAAACCTGTGGCATTTCTTTTCCTTACTTCAGGCTGCTCTGAAGCATAAGCTGAACTGCTCACTAGAAAATGCAAATTTTGAATAAATGTATTATTCCTGGATGCACAGTTGCACCTGAAGTGATCTTAGGCATCTGACCAAACTGAAAGTAATATCCCATTTTCAATACTTAGAATAAAGTTTTATAGCTATATGAGTGTGCACAGATTTTTGTAACATTTTACATTATTTTTTCTTAAGAAGTGAGACGTTGCAGTACAGATAAAAAAGAAATTACTTGCTTCCTAACAAGAGTACAAGGAGTTCTTGAGACAATGTTAGGAATTTGCAATAGACACTGAATGTTTGGTTTGCTTATGAACATTGTATATTTAGAGAAATCAACAGTCCTCGAAATTGTATTACTCTGATATGCTTGAACATTTTACAGATAGAATATGCAATATCATTACTGATACTGATATAAAAGCTTCTAGACTTCTCTACCAATCAAATGAAAAAGGGTTTAAATTTTGTTCTCATAAGTATTAGAGAGATAAGAGAAAAGCCTAAATAAAAAACAACCCTGGAGCAGAAGATAATGGAGATTTAACAACAATAAAATAAAGAGCTAAACAAGAGAAAAACAAAACCAGCAACCACAGGTTTACAAAAGGTAGAATATGAGAAGATCAGGGAAACCATTAGGGAAGCCAATGGGTCAGAATGCTTTCTTCAATTAAATATTAAATAAAGCTAGGGGGAGCTGACCTCACACAGAAGGTGGAAACACTTATAAGGAATACCTTTTAGGTCAGATTAATTTGATATTAATCTCTACATGGCTGTAGAGAATCTCTTGCTACAAGGAGAAGGTAGAGAATCTATAAAGTAGATACAACAAAGAAGAGAACTGCAGAGAATACAATACTCTGGATACATAAAAGTGTTGAGAAATTACATTAGAAATGCCAAATTATAATAATGTTGAATTATAAAAAATTAGAACCGTATATAAATACAGAGAGATTAATAGAGATAAAATAGAACAAAAAAAAATCTAAGTAGGGCCCCCAAACAAATCTTTCATTTAGTTTTAAGTAAATAATGAAATCAGGGACAAGGCAAACAGTTGGGAATGAGTACACACAAAGGAATATAAGTGTGTTTTAATTGGAGGTCAAATAAAAAAAAAACAAACCCAAACAACAACAACAACAACAAAAAAACGACTGGTGGAAAGTTGTGAATGGGTGAATGGGAAGTCCAAGTTACTAGATCTATTTGACTTCTAGTTCAACTAAAAGAAAAAATCAGGAGCTGTTGGAGAGCCTATTTACTTAATGAACACATTGATTATTCTTCTCCAAGGGAATAATTCTTATTTCTTTTGATATACATGAATTCAAGCTGATTTTCTTTGTATTAACAGGGAAAAGAGTGAGGGAAGGGAAGGGAAGGGAAGGGAAGGGAAGGGAAGGGAAGGGAAGGGAAGGGAAGGGAAGGGAAGGGAAGGCTCAGAGCTGTTGAGATGAGACTTTTGCTACTGTGATTTTCAGAGATCAGACACAAGACTCACACCACTGTGCATTACATTGTCAGATTTCCCATCTTTCATAACAACCCATTTAGAGCAAAACCTGTGGGAGCTGTTGCTTCTCAGTGTGATGCTCAGAACATCAAGCTATATGTGCATTGCTCTTTATCTTTTTCCCTTCTCTTCTTCTTTTCCCCCTTTTAACTCTAGTATGCCTCTCATTAGGATTTCTGTTTCATGCCCTAGGAAAGGTTTATGCATTTATAAGAAGCAGATAATAGATGCATGCACTTCAGTGTTTGCCATCTTGGCTTCCTTTTAATGTAATTCATTATTCCACAAATATCCGGCACATAGTGCTGCCAAGTTAATTTGTATAATAATAATGAGCTATTAATTAACATCCAAGAACACATGTTTCTTCCAACAATTTGTGGTAATAAAGTAATTAATGAAATTCAAAATTTCATTCTAGACAGGAAGTCTGACTGCTGTTTGGAACATTGCAACCCTCTTCTCTGTGAATGCAATCAATAAATTCCAGTGTTAATCTGCTAAAAAGGGTGGAAAAACAATAGATACATAAAGACAGAATTGTGTGGTGCTGTTCTTCTCAGAACAGTTACATTACTTTGCTGTTTTATATTTTTAAAATATTCAAAATATGTTCCCATCAATAAACATTCACCTGAGAATAACACACTGCTCCCTAATGATTGATAAAAAATGCATTTTTTTTCTCAACTAAACAAAACCTTCTATTTTCTTACTCCTCATATCGGTATGTAATGGTCTTCAAAGTCTTTGAAATCACAGAGACATAATTTGTGAAGAAAGTGCAATGCCTGAGAGCTGTGCACTTTGGGAAAACTATGGATCGTGGTTTTGGCATGAATCTGAAAGTAAAAGTAACAGGATCTTCAGTGCTCAACCTGACTTGAACATGAAGTGCCTCAATAGCATCAGTTGCTTTTGTAGTGATGACAGTCTCAATAAAGAGGAGTGTGGTTTAAAGTGAGTATAATAAAAAATTCCTAAAATTTTTTGAGTACATGAAGCTTATACAAAATTTGGGTCTAATTTCATGGAGAATTCCATTAAGTTCAGTGAAAATAGGGACAACTTTCTGGAAAGTTCCTCATGAGCTTTGTAATGTTTGCCCTTTGCAGAATGTTTAGCACATTATTTTAAAAGCCAAAAAATGCAGTTTCTAGTACTCAACAAAGTACTAGAGCAAAACTGTCTGTTGTTTCTTATATATTTGGCAACTAATCCTTCTCAAATGAATCACAGTATATGATATGAGTTGTACTTATAAAACAAATCAATCTCCACTGAAATATTTATTAAATCAATTTTTAATCATTCACAGAGGATTTTTTCCAACATGGAAAATTATGAGGAAAATTGAGAAACACAGCCACATGTCACTTGTAAAAATTTTTCCTTTTGGCAGATTCTCAGCACATTTGGGATACACAAATTATTTACTGACTCTTTAGTTGTGCTTTTCGGTTCATCATGAACTATCACAACCATAGAATGGTTTGGGTTAGAAGGGACCTTAAAGGGGACTGTCGCAATCCCCCTACCATGGGCAGGGACACCTCCTTTTAGACCAGGTTGCTCAAACCCCCATCCAACCTGGCCTTGCAAAACTCCAGGGATGGGGCAGCCACAACTTCTCTGGACAGCCTGTACCAGTGTCTCACCACCCTCACTGTAAAGAATAGTGTCTCCTTCAATTGTTTATGCAGTTTTTCTGAAGATATTTATGCAAAATACATTACTTAAAAAAGCTTGAGTGAAGTTACATTGAAAAGTATACATTCAGATTCCATTGCCAAACATCTTGCTTAGAAATTTTTTCAAAATCAAGAATCATGTCTTTCTGAAAAGTCACAAAGCACATCATATAATTTCTGACAAGATTTGATAAGAAACATTCCTACGAAGACAATAAAATATTTCTAATTCTAGGTTAAGCCCAAACTGGAGGTGCAATAAGCACACAACAATCTTTGTGCATCGTTCACATCTTCAAAGATAATTTTCTTTCTGAGAGATGCTCAGCCACTCTACTTTTAGTCTCTACTGAAAACAGAGGATGTAGATCTAGCCCAGAGCACTTCTGAATGATAATGAGAGCAAAATTATGTATTAGATGACATATAAATGTATAAATCATTCATATCTTATCTGGTGTTGAACTTTGCCTTGTAGGTAGCAATGTTCATGAAACCCTTTCCTACAACCAAATATTGGCACAGATGTTGTGGAGGTGGCTGTAGAGATAAACCAAGACTTACACATGGAGAGCAATGAGCAGCACAGCAGCAGTGACTGCCAGCACAGAACAGCAGTGACAACCACAGAGCCTCCTCTGTTTGTAATTCTGAGAGGCTCTGGTGGCTCATCTCACTGGTGACTATTCTAGAGCATCATAATATTTTAGGAGTGCTGCTCATGTATAAACAGATGCAAAATGTGAGAAGAAACTCTTAGGGCAGCTGAGGAAACACAATAAATCAGTGTTTGAGAGCATGTCAGAGACAGGCATGCAGAGCAGCTCTGTGTCTGTTTTCTCTAAAACAAGTTGCTGCACAACTTGAACACAGAAATGTCTTGGAACAAATGCATTTTAGGGACATGAAACTGGAAAGTGTGGTGACTGTGATTTGTGAAGGCAGACAAAACTTCCTACATCTGCTCTCAAATTCAATGAAAAATGAAAGTAATTGCTAATTCTCTTTTTTTTTAACCACTGGCCTAATCTATTTCAGCTGCAGACCCCATGTGAACTGTGTTTGAATGATGTTATAATGCACGATATGTTAATCCTGCATTTATTTTTAATTTAACTAATGATGGTTGATTGTTATTAAAAAGAGGAATTTTAGTTTGTAGGTGGTATTATTTGTTACCTTGGGAATCCAGGTCAGAGATTTTCAATTTTATTTTTTTCTATTTGTGACCTTCCTTTTCTTTCTGTTTGCAATATCATATATTGTGAGCTGCTTTTCTCAGTCAGCTTCTGTGGAGCTCTTAAGGGTGCACTGGCATCCTCCAGGCATGCCCAGGAAGCAGGCTGGATACCTCTGGTCATATTTTACTTCTTTTAATCATTTAGTGTGGAGATATCTCCTTTTCAGAACAAACAAATAAAAACAAGAAAAAAAGACTTGTGGTCTTTGTTACTTTTTTGAAAAATTAACTCCAAGGCTTTTAAAGTTTATATACTGACACAGACAGAAATTTTCCCTCTGTTTCCAGAATGTTTATTTTGGAGACAAGTAACTGCTGGTGCAAATAGGTACAGAATTTCAGAATCTAGATATCTTAATATGATTTTTTTAATCATTTTTAATTAATATGATAAAATCATTGATTTTTGAACTCCTGGTGTTTATTTGAAGAAATGCAGTTCTGTTCAACATTGTAAAAATGTGAGTTGCTGCCCACAATGCACCCTGTTGCCTGCTCTCAGTTATTATATACCTATAGTTACCTGCTCCTCTGACCAAGTCATTTATAAATGTCTCCTGGCAAGGTAACAGCACAAATTGTTTTTTGAACAGGGGTTTCTGTTCTTCCTCCTGCAATCATGGGATGGGATCCATCAGATTTTGCATTAGACTTAGAAAATTGGACACACACCTTAGCTAGTTTTAATAGTCTTTTCAGATGAGTACCAAGACAGTGCTTTTACGGTTTTTTTTCTTTTTGTTTTCTTATTTATAAGGGGATATAGAATGAATTAATTTAGGTGTAGATATCATGTCTAGATTTAATGGATCCTCATCTATGATACTTTCTGCTCCCAGATCAGTGAGTTTAGGGGGAAAAAGTTTCAGAAAAGCTTAAAAATTAAGCTGGGCATAAACTAAGGTAGAAATTGGTGTGCAAACAAACTGTCGATAAGTATCAGCTTTTGTTCTTGTTGAGTTTGAAAAAGTTAAATATTTTTCTCTAGGGAAAACTCTGTTCAACACTTCTAATAATTATAACAGCATCTTTCAGTAGAAGATATAATAGCCAGTTCTTTGAAAAAACTTGCTCTTCCCTCTTCGAAATGTACACTTTGAAAGATGACAAACTGCTAAACCTAGGTTTTATTAAAATGTGAGATGTTGAACATTGCAGCAGACATTCAGAAAGCAAGCAAGAAATTAAGGGTAGGGAGAGAAAAATGTTCCCCATGGTTATGTCTCAGTGCTGTCCTGCACTGCACATTGTCCTCACCTGTCCTCAAGTTTTCCTGGAACCTCTGGAGGCGGCTTCATTCTGGATTGTCACAGAGCTTTCTTTTATGAAAAATCGTCTCTCAGGATTTTTCC